>NC_049997.1:2424600-2437675 GCF_000003815.2 Branchiostoma floridae | reverse complement strand
GTGTTGAGTAACGGTGTCTAATTGTTGGTGATCGCGTTACAATTTGAAAAGACATTAAAACTGCTCGGCTGAAACAATCCCAAACACATTTACGTCACCGGAAATGCCATATCCGTCTCTGTGGCGTTCCGTAGACGTCATCGCGAACGGTGCGGGGTCGAATCTCGTGCTACCTTCAGTTCAGTCAACATTGACACTTGAATAGAAAGGCTACCTCGGAGACCAAAAAAAACACGGCTCACTTCTGTCGACTTGTTGCAACGCATGGACGGTTTGCACTTGGATGTTCTCCTTGCCGGTGTCGCTGAAAAGATCAGGGATATACTTCTCTGTACAACTGTGGTACGACTTAACATTCTTTGCGTCCTGTATAGTACTAGTATATTCTCAAGTTATAGACTACCTTAATCTGTTGACCGCGTTCTAAATGCCATGTTACAAGTGGAATGGGCACTGGTCATATGTTAAAGGCAACCCAAGCAATATTATCCCGAGTCAGGGTTGTAGAACTTCTCTTATCAAAGTCAATTTGGGGGGCACTTTTCTACACAATAAGATGAAGCAACTCTATTTCGTTCCATAACGACATTCAAGGAGCGAATATTCAATGCCACAGTGGCACGAGGACGCCGTGAAGTCTAATTTTTGTGGGTTACGATATTTAGAGAATTCTAGAGCGGCTTGTTTCTGCGCCGTTTTTAATTGCTCAACGTATGAAAGAATGAAGTAATGTGGGAATGTAGTGTATTAGATATTAATTTCATACAGATTGCCTTATCCACATGAGTTCCACTTTTAAATCCTCTTATATTGCTTAGGTTACAAGTACTATATACAAAAAAGAGCTCATAGTTTAGCTCATTCTTAATATTCGTTATGTAATGTAAGGAAATTGTATTCATTTTCTCTACGTCTCGACTAAAATTAAACAAAAATACTCTTCATCATCTAAAACTAATTGTTGAAAATGAAAGAGCTTTCCGTAATAATTGCTTGGATACGCGTTGTTGTCGCCTTGCTTACGAGCTATTAGTTATTCATGAAGCGGTAAAATATGAAATTAAGTAGTTTCGGAGGGCGGAGGCCGTGTTTGCATCCTGGGTGGATAATCTTTGTACTTACTACATCAAATACTTTACTACTTTACCGTCGGGAAATAAGTGGAGCACAGTATTACGCTTTACAACAGTGAAGCACGCGCACATCAAGTACATTCGATACACCTTGATCTCCTTGGACATCCCTTGGCAAACTATCCCTTCGCACGAGATCGCACCTGATATGCCCGTTAGTTTGTAACCTGCGTCATTCAAACATGGAGGCACCCATACATGTCGGCATAGCTTCGTGTTAGGTGTTTTTCTGCAACGTGACTTGCATAAGCTCCGTCCAAGTCTTAACGGCTCTCCCGCTGAGAAAAACTGCTGCAACCATCGCTGGATGGTGGTCAAGACTTCCGGGAGAGCTTCACTTTTATTCCGCGTGTTGCACCGAGTCATGCACGGCGAATATCAATTCTCGCCGCCTCCTGGGAGCAGCTCTATCTGATTCGGAGACTCAAGCCGTGAGCGCGGCGTCTCAAGCACGAGAGCGAAAGTGTGGCTAGGAAATCTTCTGGAGATGAGTTCTTGATCCAAGGAGAAGCTGTCTGATTCCACGGACAACATAATAAGAGAGCCTCCCCTTCCTCTGGGTATTTGTGGTGATTCGGTGACATCCAAGCGCACACAAATTGTTTTCCCTGCATCTTCGTGACGCGCGGACATACCAGCAACAGTTGGCACTCCGTACGGTTGCCGCTAGCTTCATAACGTATTCACCGCTCTTTCCGCCCACGGGTTTTTCGGAACGTAACCCTTGTGAAATATTCCCCCATGGAAGCCAGGAATTCCGGAGGATGGATGGAGTAGGACTGGGGCTTACCTTCGCCGGAGTTGCCGAGAAAATTGTGGACATCCTGCTCTGCGCGTCTGTGGTATTGGTTACAAATCTCCTGTATTTTGACAGACAGGCCTGTAACGTTACCGTGTTAAATCGCTAGCCGTCTGTACTATGTGCTTGTCAATACATTCTATGAGTGCAAAAGGGGCTAGCATTACAAAGAAGCACCTCCTGAATAGTATCCATAGGTTTGAATCGATATCAACTGTTAAGTAACGGTTGTATTTTTGAATTGTTGATGTGTGCTGTCCTTGGTGCTAAAATGGTTGTAGTTGGTTTTCCAATGTTTGATAAGCGGGCATTCAGCTGTTTCGTCCTATTCATTCACTTGGCATGTTTCATTTGCTTTCATTTGAACCAACAGTCGTACTCTGGGTTCGCATTCTCATTACTTTAGACTTTGTATTCTATCTATATATAGTATGGTGGGAGTCTTTGCAATTCAACAGGTTGCAGCGAAATGCGAGCTGGCGACTTTCTCGTCTATTCCGTGCACGTATCAGTAATTCCGTGCTACAGAATCTGGCAACGTTGGAGACCATGTAGGGACGTGATGTTCATTCGTTGACTTAGTGAGATAATAGTTTATGCCCATCTTCTTTTCAACCTAAATTTAGAATATTACCCGTTGAATGACTAAAGAGCGAAAAGTCATTCACGGCTATATGAATGAAAATACTGGTTAACAGTAGAAAGCAAAGAAGTGAATTGTCAGAAAATAGACCAGATGATTCACTTTATAGTTAGGAAGCATTTCGGCCAACAAACAAAACCATATCCAGTTGCTTGAGTAATTTTTGGCGTATCTTATTACCTGGATGTCTAACCTACATCGCCGTAGTGTGTAGAATTCTATTTGTACTTCTAGACCTGTACGTTACCACCACCATTCAATTCGATGTTTTAGAGGAAACGCAAAAGCCTAGACGAAAAGGTTGCATAAAGTACGTATATTCCCAGAGTTTTTCAGCTCACTTAGTTGTAACGGCACCATAGAAAAAAACTTAGACATGACGTGTTTTGCTCCTTTGAAAGCATTTCTATGTGTCTTCGACCTCCAATTTAGTCTTGGCACGACCTAATGTTGCCGACCGCGGTGTGAACTGGAATGATAATAGCTGCGAAATGAAATGATGATGGTTGTAAATGGACTCAGCAAAACCTCTTACCAAACTAGTACAGCTCCTCCCGGAATATGTGTAGGCGGCGGCTGACTTGTTCGACCTTGTATGGTAACCATGTCGAGTAAGCTACTATGTATAATGGCCTTCCTTTATGATGCCAGTAAGTGCCTGTTTGCATCGTCTACGGTTTTTGATGGATGTTATTTTCCCGCCTTTTGCCTTGGCCAAGAATAGTTTGTTTTCCTACTGCGTTTGATTGATAATGACATCTTTATTGTTACGTTCCTGTATTGAACAGTATCGAATGGATTTATTTATAGTTTATAGGTTTTGGACCACCAAGGCGGAAGCGATTAACAACATTTTAGATGAATGAACAGATGGAAGTATTATTGTAGGTGGTTACGATTGTGTTGAGTAAAAATGGATATTATTTTCCCGCTTTTTGCGTGGGCCAAGAATAGTTTGCTTTTTTACGGCTTTTGATTGATAATGGCAGGTTTACTGTTAAATGCCTTTATTGAACAGTATCAAATGTATTTATGTATAGTTTATAGGTTTTGGACCACCAAGGCGGAAGCGATTAACAACATTTTAGATAGAATAAATGGAAGTATGCTTGGAGGTTGGTTACGATGGTGTTTCATGGATGCCCTCCAGTATTACTCTCTAAAACTTGTTATGGGTGTTAACTTCAGGGTCTCTGGGGGTAATTTTAGTTGCGTAGGTGTGGTCATTAGTAGCACAGTCCCTCCATCAAAAGCATCGAGCCTGGTGTTGAGGTGGAAGTGACCATCGCTGATGCATAGAGCAACACTGGAACCAGCATCAACAACTACAACCAGTCTTGTCCAATAAAACTATATGCTGTAAAAAGAATTAGTAGTTTACCATGGAGCATTACTGTCCAAGTTAATGAATTGGTGGAAGTTCAAAGTGTGACATCTTGGAGTCCAGTTCAAAGGTGGAG
This sequence comes from Branchiostoma floridae, assembly GCF_000003815.2. Lineage (NCBI taxonomy): Eukaryota > Metazoa > Chordata > Leptocardii > Amphioxiformes > Branchiostomatidae > Branchiostoma > Branchiostoma floridae. The sequence continues at coordinate 2,433,640 of NC_049997.1, read as the reverse complement.
GCCACAAGCTTTTTACTCCCTTTTTGTTTTGTCGTCCATGTATAGTAGAAAATTTATTTGCAAGTCCATACCCACAGGCTAATTGCGTACGTTGTAGAAACGTAGGACAATGATTTGGGGCTCGCCTTTTCAATGATTTGGGGCTCTGTGATTCTAAATTTAGATGAAAATTGGTCATTCGTGAGGGCGGGAAAGTCGGGGAAGGTAGTAACTTCTCTAAACAATGTGGTTCCTACGTCATGATCCAAATGTTTTATGTATCTTTATACACTTGACTAGGTAAGGTATATCTTAAGTTTGAAATATATATATATATATATAATAACTGAGCTAGAAGTGTACACTGTTTCTTAAAGCAAGATTCAAGACTGACACTTATTCAAGTTCTTGTTGTTCTGTGAATTGGCTCCTCTGGACGACCAGACTTCAAGGAAACATTTCGCTTGTATCTTGCAGTTTTGCAAATTTCCAATGTTTTCTCCTTTTTTTCAGAAACCCGCGGAATTCGGCGACATCCTGTTTTCCATCAGCTACCTACCTACCGCAGAACGGCTAACTGTCGTGATCGTGAAGTGTCGTAATCTGGTGTGGGTGGACGAGAAGGACGATGCCGGTTTGTATTTCATTTTTTCATAGTTACCTCATGTTTGTTTCATGTACCCTCTAGTTATATTTATATCTAACGTCAGTTCACCTTTGTCAATAGGGTAACCTATATCCGTTGTATATACAAATAGGGCATTTGGGGATTGTTAAGTTTCAACATCATTGAAAAGGTTAACATTTGACACCCACGTCGTTGACCTGAAATCTCTAAATACCCAATTTTTTAAAAACTCCGAATCTAGGTTACCCCACGGATTAAAGTGACCTAGCGTTATATCACATTCTCCTACCAACATCACAAAAATTTCTCGAAACATCAGACGAAGCCAACGTCTTACGCCACAGCTTCTTCTACATTCCAATCTATAATAGAATCTATATCTACGCATAGACATGCGCCAACGTCTACAGCTTCACTTGTATCAAAGGAACGTTTATCTCTACACATATCACGAAGCCAAGCCGAGAGAGAGAAAGAGATCTACAAATAGGCATACCCATATCCTAAGCTACATATCTACGTATCTCTACACATATGCCAATAGCCACAGTGATATCTACCTTCGTCCAAATTTTTAACGAGATCTACATATGTTTGCCTAGGATAATACATTTGTACAGTCTTTATCTATATTTTATCAAAATGGTTACCCTATCTCTTTACGGATCATAATACATTATACTATATTTACCACACCCATGCCCATATGCATATACCAAACAACACATCTAAATCTACACCCACACCTAGGCTTCCATGCACAGCATCAAATGCATCCTTTGAGTTCTTTTCCACGCTTTCGGTCACTTAATCGCTGACTTGATACCGCTATCGGACCATTCCTGCTAAAACGCACATCTCAGAATTAGAATTAATGGCCACGCCACCCACGCAGTTTTAGCACCCACTAACTCGCTCATCAGGCCACACCAAGTAAATATTATGGATGACATGCCATGCAGATTGCAAAAATAATGAGATAGCGCGAAAAAAGATTTGAAGTGACAAAACGTGGCTAAATAACAAGGCATTCATTCCTGTATTAAAGAAGTGAACTAGTGTAGTAAGAGTGATACTAGTGTGGTACACTGGTATCACTTGCCAAGCTGGCTTTCATGTTGGGGCACTTTTACAACTATCCAACAAGTTTCACTTCTGCAACTATTGTCATGACTACCTCCCTAGTGTCACTTTTACAAATGTGATTATTCAACGCAACATGTGACCATCCCCGAAGAGAATTTTTTTCCAGAAATCAGGCGGAAATTTATGAGCGCGCTGATGTCATCCATAAGCTTACTTACTGTGGCCTTATATAGGTTTTCTAAACATTGACGGCACACAAACCATCAAGTTGCCACACACCGCATCCAAATGTGATGCACGGGACCTCGATGTTGAATTGATGGGACCTCTGTGTTGAATCTGATCATCAAAACGCCTTCTATTTTATGTCATCGCCTATCTTATCCATATTCCAGCCTAGAGAAACATTTCAGAGTTCTTTTTAGGTTGCTTGCACGTTTATCTACGAAATGGATCTTACGTAAATTGACTATTGACGTCAAGAAAGTCCCCTTTTCTTCAGGGCTATGTATTTATTCATTTAGAATCCGTTCCTTTCTTCAAAAGTAAGCCTTTTAGGAGCTGTAATTGTTCGTCAGAAAGTTCGATAGAAGTCCAGATTATGGCAGATATCGACACACCAGTGACGTCAAGAAAGTTCCTTTTCTGGGCTACTAGTATGTACTGTATTCATTCATTTAGGATCCTTCCTTCAAAAGTAAGCCTGTAAGAAGACGAACTCTCTCGTCAGAAAGTTCGATAGAAGTCCAGATACACTGATAACGCGAGAGTGACGGAAGGTGGGCGATAATGTCAAACGGAAAATGCATCACTTATCTCAGCCTCCCACAAGTCTCTAATTACCTTGTGTCCATTTCGGTCGCCCACCTTCTCTGTAATTAACCCAATTAGCTTGTTTTTTGACCATTTCTCTTGGAACTAGTACTCGGCGCTTGGCTGGAATTAACGACGCTACCCTTGGGTATTTTTCCTTTAATCTAGAAAGCTCAACTTCGATTATTATCTGTACGGAAGCGGTGACATTTAAGATTAATTACTTTCATTAATTTTGCACTTTATCGTGTCCCCAGGTCGTTAATCTAAGTACAAAATATCACGGTGACGACGTGATGTTTATATGATGGCAGTTTCAAGTGTTGAGCGAGATTGGGTTATATATCTAACTAGGAGCTTTTTTATATATCATAAAAGTCGTAAGTTTGTACATTGGAGGTAACACGCGCTCGCGCTATATAGTGATTTCTCATATTGTTGATCTGAATATTTATGCATTTAATTTTGAGTGAGTGAGTGAGTGAGTGAGTGAGTGAGTGAGTGAGTGAGTGAGTGAGTGAGTGAGTGAGTGAGTGAGTGAGTGAGTGAGTGAGTGAGTGAGTGAGTGAGTGAGAGTGAGAAAAATAAGTGTAAAGTACATTTCCCAAAGGCGCCACACTAGGGCCTACTATGGATTCTAACCCAGAACTTCTAGATTTGAACAATTATAGTTGAACAGCCCTTAACACAAGGCACCTTTCCATCTTCCCACAGATCCCTTTGTCAAGGTGTACCTGCTGCAGAACGGGAAGAAGATCAGTAAGAAGAAGACGTCGGTCAAGAGAAGCGAGCGCTGCCCCATCTACAACGAGGCCATGATCTTCAACGTCCCTGCTAATGCACTTCAGGTAAGAACCGCTAGGGTATCCGTTTGTTCTATCTGCCTATGATAGTGCAGAACATTATGGAAAAGGTATACGCTAAATAGCAATTACTTAAGCAATGGGATTATGATTTTGGAAAGTAAATCCCATTTTCCAAAACCATATCCAGTTGTTTGAGTTAATTCCAGTTCTGGCGGCCATGTTGGATTTCCGGTGTCATCCGGGGTCATGACACCAGAACGAGGCTGCAGGTGGTGGAAGTTGGGCATTCTACTGTATAGGCTGTATTGCAGTAGCCTGGAATCCAGCCGTATTGTGCTTGGGTCGCTCCCCTGAGGTACGCTTCCAGCCAATTCGCACAGGAAGCAGAGCGACCAAAGCACAACACGGCTGGATTCCAGGCTAGTATTGCAGACATAATTATGCCATCTACGGGAGTGCATTTCACACCTCTAAGGTTAAATACGTCACAATACATGCCTGTTATCTGTAGAAAATATTATTTTGGACATTTGAGCATGATTTTGGTGAAATTGTTTATTCATTTCTCACATTTTTTTAGCTAATCCAACATAACTGGAACTAACTCTATTGCTAGTTGGCGTATCTTATTGCCTGGATGTCTATCCTTCATCGACGTATTATGGAAAATGATGTTGGAGTTTTTTTTCACACAATCAGTTAAGTCTCACCTACTTACGTTTCGGTGTCTATCAGACGTCTTCCTTGGAGATTCTGGGGGGGGGGGGGGGGGGGGATAAACCATGTGTATTGGATTGTGAAGCAGCTCTTTAGGAGCTTCTCTTAGCTCCTTCACGCATTGAAGGTAGGTACATTGGTAAGTGTTGAAAGACTGCGGTGAGACAAAAGTTGATTTTTTTTTCATTTTCTTGCAGACCATCAGCCTCCGTATCACCGTTTCGGAACACACCCTGGAAGGGAAGACTCCAAGCATCGGTCACGTGATAGTGGGTCCAGCCTCGTCGGGTCTCGCGTTATCGCACTGGAACCAGATGATGACGTCACTAAGAAAGCCCGTTGCGATGTGGCATCCGCTCAGAAAATAATGTCGTCATTGAGCGCATCGTAAGGCAAGGTTTAGCTCCAGTTTTGTCATCTTATCCGGCTTTGTGCGATGTAACGGTGTCGTCATGGAAACCGACCATTACGTGATTTTTGAACGGAATTTCGTCATCAAAAGTTGTGTCCGTATAACGTGTCACGTCACTAGAAATTGCCGTGGACGTCATCAACCTTGCCCGGATTCTGCGCCTTCGTGAACGTTACCAGACGTAGTTATAACCGGACTTAACGTGAACGTCAAACTGTGTACGTGAACTGATGACGTGGGTCTACGCACGAGTTTTTGATGTGACGTTACCACTTCTTGTGCACAAGTGAATGTGACATATGCACCTCATAGCACCCCAGAGAATCACAAAGTGCAATGCTGCAATAGAGTAATCAGAGTTACTATCATAGTCAAAATATCTATTCTTTGTTTTCTCGTCTGTGATATCTAGCTGTATGACCTTCCTTGTAAATAGCTCGTAAAAGTCTACTGAAAAAGCACAAGGTCTTTGAAGTACTATAACAATTAAGAAGAAACTTTTCAGACATTGGTATGATGACAACTTCGGAAACTCGCCTCTGTTGCATTTGTAAGTATCTGACATATTGCTAGCAATGTAACTGGCGTACATTGGTTTGTCGAAATCACAATGAGCTTCTTGATGCACAATTATACGGTACCAGTATAGCCCTTCTGTTATGAACTGCAGGGGAAAGCCACAAAGTAACATTTTGTTTCCAAACGCCATTGTTTAGTCGTTATCTGAAAGGCAGGACAGAAAAGATAAACAGACTCTTCCCATACTATTGAGTGTAATATCAAATCAAACATTCGAACAGTTACGTGTACGTATATTGACAGAGACGTCTAAACAATACTTGTGACGATGTCGTCATTATAAGATTGATTGTATGCGATACGAAATTCCAATGCTGTGTTCTAACTTGTACTCACTATACAAAGAAACTTCTAACAGTGAAGGAAGGTTGCTAGATCCTGATTCATTTCATAACAATGCAGAGTATAAAACATGTTAATGGTGGAAATCTAAGCTCTCGAAGTTCAATCCTCAAGGTATATTTTCTCTAAAGCCCTGGAATGATGCAAGTGTACGAGTTTTCTATCTCGGATTTAAGTAACCGAGCCGAAAAGCCATTCCAAGTTTTCCTAAAGCGATTAAGAAATTGTAACCAATGTACAAGTTTGTACAATGTAACCTATAACAAGTTTGCAAGTTGTGACAGACGCGTATGTGAAGTTTTATAAACCTGACTAGAAACCAATTGTTGTATCGTGTAATGCATAAGGTATGGAGCATTGCAGCAACAGAAAAGTACCAATCCCTTATCTATCCGTCCACTAGTACTAGAAAATGAACTTGCATTTGCGTTTTGATTGTGTTGGATGTAATGGCGAGAGTGAAACGACATCTAGCGGATGTTGTGTAAACTGTAGTTGCTCATCCCCATACTGTACAGTTCTTGTAACCTTGAGTGTGGAAGAACAATTCAAGAACTCAACTGTGGAATATGTAACGTGTAGAGATTTGTAATGTTCAAAATAGGCCTAATTGGCTTCCTTCTTATTGAATCTTTGAGATTTCATAGTTTTTATGAAATTTGCAACATAATTTCTAGTATATTTGCACCAAGAATAGACGAAGTGACATAACATACATGGAGCAAGATTATTGGAATTCAATCATCAGATTTTATAGGATAAATGAGAGTCTTTTGTTTGTTCTGTTATTTACTAAAGGTGTACGTTACGCACACGTATTGACATGAGTTTATATCTCAACTACAAGTTCGGAGACGAATAACCGGGTATTTCTTACAAACCAGCATGAAGCTCGCTTCTACTGAATGTGTAGTGACTGTGACGATACGATCTCCACAACGTGTATTTATATCGCAAAAGGAACATCCTATTTTCGTGAAGAAACAGAGATGAATCTATCTATCCTAGAGAAAAACTACTATTGTATTACCATTGTGAACGTATGGAAACTTACATATAAATTGGTGTAACATATATGTATATCTATATTGTAAATTGTGTTTGTCAAATAAATGTTAAGAGTAATCATCAAGTCAAAGTTCGTTGTCCAGTTATTGAATGAATTTTTGTCTCTTTATATTCATAAGAACATATTCAAAGGCCCTGAATGACAATCAGAGCAAAAATAACATATAGATATCATATAATATCATACGCTTCACAGCCTTGTAGCCTGTTAGTATTAGCTGTGATAATATTATACTAAACAAACGTCAAATTGCACAGGTTTGAACTTTTTACTTTTCAGGAATGGAAGAAATACACGAAGCTAACAAAAGATTTGACTATTTCTAACCGCCTTACTACATTTATTAACCTCTGGACGTAAGAAATGGTATTTAAGACAGAAATATACCTACGTTAACAACACATCAGGCTTTAAGTCATTGAACACAGACATATAATTCACATGCATTAAGAATGGGTCTACCGAAAGTGCGAAAGGAACTATCCGTTTCTATCCGTTCCTTTTCGCACTTTCGGTGCTTTCCTTTTCGTTATGTTTCTTACGTATCCGTTCCTTTTCGCTCCTTTTCGTTACATTTCGCTCCTTTCCGTTCCTTTTCGTTTCTGTTTGCTCATTTTCGTTCCACTTCGCACTTTCGGTATACCGTTAAGAAAGACCTTTATGACTTGTAAAAACACATAAGGATAAATTTACACGCATCACACGAGGTGCCCACGTGCTAATTGGCTCGCCCATCGTAGCCCTCCGTAGTAGAGCCACCTGCGTCGATGAACACTCCACTTTTGTTCGTAATGAGTCGCTTGTAGTGCCTTGTTATATCATATTTTGGTCTAATAGACTCCGAAAGCCTCATCTATAAAGGTTGCTGATTACAGCAATTATTGATAGCTTCATGCAAAGGCCTGGGAGTGAATGCCTTCGACATCATAGGCGACGCTTGCTACACAATAGCTCTTTCGAACAACATGTTTTTCTCTAAGATACCACGTTTCACCCCCTCCAAAAATAGGCTGTCTCCAGTCGGTGCAATTAAGTATATTGTTGCTTCAGTTGTGAGCACAGCTTACCAGAAAGAGGTGCACACTTCTAGACTGTTTTCGTGCTAGTTGATTATAGACATGGAAGGAGAAACCTATGGTTCGTCAGTCAAAACCATTGGTTCGTCAGTCAAAACCAATGGTTCGTCAGTCAAAACCAATGGTTCGTCAGTCAAAACCAATGGTTCGCCAGAAGATGATATCAACCATATTTATCTATCCATCGGCTCAACATTTCGCGATCTTCAGACGACCTACCTCATCATCAGCCTGGTACTGTCGGTGGGATGCGGACTGCTTCTCCTTTTCTTGGTCTGGAAAAAAGACTATCTGCAAAAGCCGAGCCATTTCCTTCGGTGTAACCTAGCTGTGGATGACATCATCTTCACCAGTTGCTTGATTCCCGTCCGTATCTACGCAATTTTCCAGCAAGACATCAACGGGGAAGATCTGTGGTCAGCGGCTAAACTTCTGGTAGCTCCACCATGTCTGCTATCCATGTTTGGTACGTACCTCATGATGGCGGTAGATCTGTACTACTTTGTGTGCGAACCCCTACACTACCATGACAAAGTTACCACCAAACGCGTGGTTGTGGGCATCGCGACGATTAGGACACTCTCCTTTTTATTCGGACTAGCGCCTGTGGTTTTCTTCGGAGTGCCACAATTCGACCAAGCTGTGAACAGTGCCTCCTCATTTGTCATTTTCAGAAACATTGGCTTGGTCGTCTTCTTACTCGTCGCTCTCTCAATCCCCTTGCTGTACTACCAAGTCATCAAGGAAGCCAGGAGACAACAGGAAAGGGATGAGAACCGAGACTTGTGGGTTTTCCAGACCAAGGCATTCAAGATGATGGTACCACACGCTATTGTACTGACTGTTTCCGTGGCCACTTCCATTTTCCAGGTAGCCATGGCACGCGCGTTAATCAGTGATGAAGAACAAACGTTACCATATGCATTGATTGTTGCTGATCATGTGGCCATCCTCTTGTTCCTGACGGTATCATCTATTGCCAACCCCATCATCTACAGCTTTCGGCTCCCGGACTTCCGTCGAGCCTGTAAGGAGCTGTGTGGACTGCCGACCAACACCCCACCTGCGGTACCGGCACGGCGGCATGGGGACATGGAGATGGCCGTCATCACCGGTTCTGGGCAAGGCGCGCAGGTCACAGAGATGACACCAGCTCCAACCTCTGCAGAAAAGTTCACCAAGGAGGACGTACATTCACAAAATCAAACAACACGTGCAAACACGAGTCCGGGACGACCGCCTGGTACAAAATACCGTGGCTGTGCGACTAGTACCGCTTACCAACGACCATCCCAGTTCACAGTACGGGCAGATGTGCATGCTGAACCAACACCATGTTCCGGACAGGATATAGCGGGGACTCTTCCAGGACAACTGCACTTGGACGCAGATTCGGGAGACGTCGCTATGTAGCAACCCTGGGCACAGAGACCGACAAGGCAACAGTTTGGCACACTATGGGCCAGCTTGCTTCAGAGCACCCACCTACTCGTCGGAAGTCGGCATGGCACGAAGGTACAAGCAAGGAAACAA
>NC_049997.1:2368115-2423413 GCF_000003815.2 Branchiostoma floridae | reverse complement strand
GCCACGCATACAACTCGCACGGCGTCTCTAGCATCCGGCCCATACACATAGACGCGCACACAGACACTGACTGATGTATACACAGACTAATTATAACATACACACACAGACTAACATACACACAGACACATACACACAAACTCATACACACAATCATACACACAGACATACACACAAACAAGAAGCCACATACATACACACATACACACACACAAACGAACACACACACGTACACACAGAGACACGCACACAGACACACACGCACACACACACACACACACACACACAAACACATGTATACGCACATGTACCAAACAAACGTCAACCCTGAAGATGAGACATTGACAGAGGGAACTCAAAGCTGTGTGCCATGAAACGAGACTGTGGACTAAATATGAGCGAAGTAGGAACAGAAATACTCAAGAACACCTACCTGTTTTCATGTTATTTTACGTGAACGCACTTAGAAAATACATTTGATTTAGACAAGTCTGGAATGGACAAGGAGTATGACCGAAGTGCATCGTATCGTCTGCCACCCACCAGGACAGAGGTAGGATTGTTTCAGAATTATTCACTCACTAGACATTCACAGCGGCAGGCAGAAGACTGTACAGCAATCGTGATCAACACAGAGTCGTGACCACAATATTCAAACGATTCCCCACATGCGAGCTGCAGAGTTAATATTAAATGTGTCGGAGAAGTGCACTTTCATTAAGTAGCTCCTTGCTATTAATATTTATTCAATGTAGCCCAAGTACGCAGCGTTTTCAGAATTGTCGTGTAGCTGGCTGTGAATTGTCTAGCTCTGTACATGTTCAATAAAGATAATATTATATAGACAGAGGGCAGACGAGTGTAGTCAGTACCAAAGATTGTAGTCAGTACCATGGACAGTGTAGTCAGTACCATGGACTGCGTAGTCCGCCCCATAGATTGCAGTCAGTACCAGATATTGTGTAGTCAGTACCATAGACAGTGTAGTCAGTACCATGGGCAGTGTAGCCAGTACTGTGGACAGTGTAGTCAGTACCACGGACAGTGTAGTCAGTACCATAGACATTGTAGTCAGTACCATGGATAGTGTAGTCAGTACCATGGACAGTGTAGTCAGTACCATGGGCAGTGTAGCCAGTACTGTGGACAGTGTAAACAATACTATGGATAGTGTAGTCAGTACCGTGGACAGTGTAGGCAGTACCATGGACAGCGTAGTCAGTACCATGGGCAGTGTAGTCAGTGCTATGGGCAGTGTAGTCAGTACCATGGACAGTGTAGTCAGTACCATGGACAGTGAATGCAGTACCATGAATAGTGTAGGCAGTACCATGGACAGTGTAGTCAGTACCATGGGCAGTGTAGCCAGTACCATGGACAGTGTAGGCAGTACCATGGATAGTGTAGGCAGTACCATGGACAGTATAGTCAGTACCATGGACAGTGTAGTCAGTACCATGGGCAGTGTAGCCAGTACCATGGACAGTGTAGTCAGTACCATGGACAGTGTAGTCAGTACCATGGACAGTGTAGTCAGTACCATGGACAGTGTAGTCAGTACCATGGACAGTGTAGGCAGTACCATGGATAGTGTAGGCAGTACCATGGACAGTATAGTCAGTACCATGGACAGTGTAGTCAGTACCATGGGCAGTGTAGTCAGTACCGTGGGCAGTGTAGTCAGTGCTATGGGCAGTGTAGGAAGTACCATGGATAGTGTAGGCAGTACCATGGACAGTGTAGTCAGTACCAAACACTGTCTTACCCCTACTGTTTTCATTCATTACGTGGTAATATATTTATTTTCTTCATTTTCCCTAAAAAATTGCCCCTTTTAGTTATAAAAAGCTGCTACTGGGCATAGACCTATGCTTCTTCACGTGCCCAAGAGCCAGTTACCATTACAAATCCAGACCAACACATGCCTCATACACGGGATATGAAAATCGGAAGTTCTGCTGCAGTAAAAAGCTACTAGGAGGTTCATTACTCAACTTTTCCCTCAATTTCCCCAACACCAGATACTGTTTGGATCCATTTAGTGTCTCCACGTAGCACACACACACACACACACACACACATCAAAAACACAACCTTCTATGCAAAAGTAATGAAAAGATTAACAAGATATTCATCATATTCCATATATATTTTATTCTGCAGGAATTTTGTGCTGTACAAGTATCTTTATTCGCATTTCAGGAAAATAGAGCTCTGACACAGCACTCTTTCAGACCAACACAAGATGTGAAACATTCTACCTCCTCGGCTACGCAGGAGTCTGTTTCAAACTTCTTTAACCAGTTTTCCATATTACGATTTAAAATATGTCATCATTTTCGTCGTCCTACTACATCTAAAGATCTCTTGTGTATTTCATATGAAGGTCTGCGATCTTCAAGTCTGGTGCGCGTGTGTCACAGACTACAAATGACATAACGGTCCATCTCAACCTAACAAAATAGACTCTTACTTAAAAAGAAACTATCTTACCAAACACATATACAGTGTATACCATATCAACCACAACTTAACTGGGTGACAATGGTTATCATTACAATCAAAAGAAATAGTCATCTCTGTTTTTTTTGTTGTCAACCTTTTGTTATCAGTATATCTTTATCTTACCAGCTAATAAGGAATTAACTGTCTCAAAGTCCAGTTACCAGTCCATCGTCCACATAACCCTACAAACCTATGTGGTTCCAAACTAAATCCATCCAGAATATAAATATAATACAGAACGCTGATACAGCTACTAAAAAAATTTGGCCCCTTTAAGATACTACTGAATTACTTTTCAGAATTTTTAAACGCCGTTAACAGTTGCAGAGGCCTACACAAAAACAATGCCGCCGAGCGCCCATCATGTTATGGAATGATGTGATGTTAAGTAACACATTGCAGTAAAACTTAAAAGGAAGGCTAACCCTTACATTGTAGAATAAAGTATACATGTATGTATCTTCAAAGCGTTTGCTACATTTTTTTGTGTGGAGACTTTGTAACACGCATGTATAGTGGAAGTAATTAAGGCAAATGCGCGACTGTGAATTCATACCTTTTATATTCCAGAGCTCCAGTCATAATACAGATGATATCTTATCATTAGCTGTATGAAGAATATATCACAAATGCCTAAGCTGTAGCGTTAGCCCTGTGTTCGAGGGAGATGAGCTTGGAGGACACCTCGGCGGCGATGTCCGGGTGCAGGACCGTACCAGACCCGAACGCCGCGTCTTCTTCCCCGCCGGAGAGAACCAGCGGTTTGTCTGTCTCGTTGTTGACGATGGCGTACGCGTCGTCGGGCAGCTCCTGCCATAGCTTCTCCAGCACGGGATCCAGGCCCTGCTCGAAGTGAGACACGTCGTCTGTCACCTCCTCCGTGAACGCAAACAGGGCTCGGGAGGAATGTCCTGGGAAGGGAAGGGAGAAAAACTGGGTTAGATACTTCATCATCATTTTGATATGATTGTAAAGGTTAGACATCCAGGTAAACATTAGTGATTCTAGTGACACTGAAGAAGAGTGATGGATGTCACTTGAAACGTCCGGGAGTAAATTTTTTATCCAGTTGTTAGAGTTGAATCATTATTTTGGATTGGGTACAGAAGTATTGAAGGCATTTGACCAGTATAATACCTTTTATGTGATCAGTGATCTGTTTTACACCAACAAACTGATAAATATGTAAATCTGTCTATAGTGACCACCTGTCCACATAGACAAGATTTTGTCGGTCCTCTGAGTGGTCTTCCGGGACAATTTTGAATGTCCTTTGGTACCAGGTAGCTTAAAGAATACACCTTAGCCAGCTAAGCTCCATATGCCACTGGTAGACCTGCCTGGAGATTACTGTTTTGTATGAAATCTAAAACAACCAATAGGAATGTAAATCTTCTTGGATTCTACTATTGATATGTTTTGAGCTGAGTTGATTTAGAATTTATATCGAGTTTGATCGTGTAATTCTTTCCTTATCTAGAAGGGAAAGATCAAAGTACTAGCACAATAGTACAGCAGTGGGACCAAACAGTCACACAGACATGTGCTGCTAACTTCACTATTGTCTTCACACACCAGCTGCTGCAACCTAATGCTCAATTCTCAACCTTCCTGTTTGTTTTCTGATAAACAGCTGGGACATTGATCCCAAATCATTCCCCTTCCAAACTATAAGGACACTAGACAGGATACTATTCTTATAATTTTATGTTCTAACAGTAACAGGACCTTACACACCCTAGATATGATGTGAAACGTTCTGGGTATGTGCTATTGTTTCCACATCTATTTGGGGGAAACTACTGCCACCAGCTAATGCTCAATGCTCAATTTCTTTTTGTTTTCTGATGAACAGCTGGGACATTGATCCCATTTCTTATGAAAAAAGAAAAAAGCTTTTGAATGCTTAGATACTTTATCCAATACATTTCTGAATCAATATCTTATTGCATCATTCAGTGAGTGTCTGATAGCTGATCTAGTTTTGATCTTTCAAACAGTCAAAATTGCACAAGAAGACCACTCAGGGGACCGATAAAATCTTTAATATGTGGACAGGTGGTCACATAGACAGGATTCCTTATGCTTGTGTCAATGGGGAAAATAATCAATGAAACCCCAATTCCCTTTGTGAACTATATAGACACTACACAGATCCTTATATTAGCTCACAAGACCTTGTAAATCATGTAATGTTGATCATTACAATGTATGCTCTGGGTATGTGCTGGGTATGTTTCCACATCTATTTGGTAGAAACTACTTACTGTTGGGGGTGGTGTAGTCATCCCCGCCACCGGAGTGTGGCACCCCTGCTAACCCGATGTGGTTTGGTCCGGAGTTGGACTGTACCACTGAGTGTGTGAAGGGGGTGGGCAGGTAACTTGTCATGGAGGGGAGGTAAAGGGTGGGGCTCCAGCTGCCCAGGAAAATGGCGAAGAAGACCACCAAAACCTGAGGATGGGGAGGGAGGCAAAAGCAGCCATCACTCTAAGAGTCTGCACACACACACCACCGTTTATCTATATCAAGCAGCTTTCAATTAGTAAACCAGTCCTGCCATTTTGGTGCAAGTCACACCCTTTGCATAGGGCTGCCTAAAATGTTGTTCATATATCTGTCGTTTTAAGCTTAGAAAAATAAGTTTTCATCAGTTTCATGTCATGAAGTCAGAGGTTTTGGAAGGACAGTGAAATTTTCGTCCATCCTGACTGGCAAATTTCTGTCATGGGACAGAGGGAATGGAGACAGCCCTGCCCTGGATAAGTACCTGTTAGACTTTAGTTTCTGTTCAGTTACTGACAAAAGACAGCCGATACTGTTCTAGTTCTAGTTCATAGTCCGCAAACTTTCTGGCAGGAATATCACGCAGACGGAACTGTACTGTCTGAGATGTCTGACAAACTTATCCATTTGCTTGAGTAACTTTTGCATTGAGCCCCCTATTCTGTTGAGATAGACAAGGCAAATATTGTCAGGGATTTTCTTTTTTTCTCTGTTTTCTGAATAAAATAGTTCTCATATATGATAGCTGTGATTGGCTAATAACAGTTGAACCTTTATTAAGCGTACTGCAAATGACCAATCAGAGCAAAATCCAGAGATATATTGGCCAATCAGCACAGTGCACCAAATGTTGGCAGGAACAGGTTGATAACAGCACTTTGTGAATCGAGGCAAGCATACAGCGTGTGGCCACCACAAGGGTCTACAATCTAGTAAAACTAAAACAGAACTTGGTTGTAGTATTTTAACTGCATGCTGGAATGTTTTATGCATGCTTTATGTTCGGTAACCGGAGCTTACGTGTAATAAGATGTCTGATGGAATATGGAACTATGAACTGCATGTTTGTCATGCCAAAAGGCTGGTGTACCAGAAAGGTCCTAAGGAGTAAAGTTCATATCCCAAGACAGAGGGACTGATCCTGGAAACAGCCCTCATTTTAGGGAATCAAACACCTGATCATGTAGAGAAGGATGGCTAAGGCCACACCAATTTAATTTCTTGGTTCACGGATTTTTTCATAAAAAATATGGAGTGAGAGGGCGAAATAAAAATAAAAATTGTAAAATGGTTGGGGTAAAGGTAACGGCTAATCCAAAACATAAAGAAAAAAATTTTCAGCTTGAAAAAAGTACAAAAACACTATTTTTGTACAGTAACAGCACCTGTACCCACACTTTAAAGGAGCTTATAATATAAAATTTGCTACATCAGAGAGTTGGTGAATGGTTTCATTAATGGTGAAAATTTGCTGAGTGGTAATTTTTATTTTTATTTTTTTTTTTCAAAAAATAGGAGCGAGCGAATCCGTGAACCAAGAAATTAAATTGGTGTGGCCTAATGGAAAAGAACAGGACAGGCTATGTTTGAAACCCACCATGAGACAGGTGCCTGTCTGTGTGGCGTTGGTCCTGCAGGGCCGCGGCACTCTGTTGACCAGCGCCTGCAACTTCTGTAGCTGGACCAGTAACGTCCTAGGGAAACAAAAACAGATGATTGAGTTAGAGTTAAAGTTGTCTGCACATCTTTAACTAGCCTGGATACCATACCCCAACCTCAAAATATATCTTTCACGTTGGTAGATAGATATTTGAGATCGGGCTGGGGTTTGGTAACCAGGCTAATCTTTAACAGATGATTAGCGGTGGTGCCCATCTCTACTTCTGTAGCCTGTGGGCCACACATTTGTGCAAGCCACTACAGCAGCAGACTAGTCCACTGGATAATGTCCTGTAACCATCAAACTGTAAGAAAATCATTATTGGAATATATTGGAGTATATTTTGGAAACTCAAACATGATTAAAAAAAACATGGCAGGACTTACTTGTTGCTGGACTCCAGTGTATTGCATTTCTTTCTCAACTCGTTGTTTTCATGTGTGAAGTTCTCCACTCTAGAGAGGAAAACAAACTTTTGGTCAGAATCACGCAGCTCAATTTAAGCTGAAGTAAAATTATTTATTCAACATTATTTACCATTATTGTTTGGGCCAACTACACTCTGTTTACAGCCAGGGGATGAACTGCAAGGAGTTTACAATAAGCGCAGCTAGATAGCAAGGGTCTGGAGCTGCTGCCATTAAGTACTCATTTAGTTCAACAGTAATTGCCCCAGGTGTGGCCATACATGTAGGACTGTAAATTTGGAATCACTAACACAATTCTCTTCTCGATAAGTGTTGTGGGTTCGAGATGTGGCCCTCTTTAAACATGTACCTCTTTGACTCTTTTCAAACAAGGGAATACTGGTTATACCTATCTTCTTAAATACACCAATGCAGTACACGCAGAGGACTATACAGTAAGACAAAATAAAAACTCACCTCTTTTCCAACTGATCAACATACTCCTTCTTTTTTCTTCTGCTTTCCTGTGCTGAAATCTGGAAAAAAAGTATAACAGTTAACAGAGTTGTCTTCGCAAAAGATAACACAATACAAAAGGTCCTTAGCAAAAATGGAGCATTAGACTTCTAAAAGGCATTTAATAGAAAGGGTTGCAAATGAATTGTGTGCAGATTTCCTTCACAAAATTCACACATAGGATAGTAAAATTAGAGGAGGGATGAGCAAACTTATAAAAGGCCTTAAGTAAAAATGCAATTAGACTTTTTATGATTTAGGAAAGGGCTGCAGAGGAAAGGGATTGTGTGCAAATTTTGTTTCAAAATGCATAGTATTACCAAGGATTATACATGTGTATAAAAGAAGGGAGATGAGGAAATGATAGCAATAAAAGAATTGCTCAAAGCAGTCCCACAAAAATGTTCGGCAGTAAGTCACAATCTTTCTCTTTCCAGTGCGCTACACTGTGTCAATCAAGATGATATACTGCAGCCATACCTTGTTCTTGATTTTTCTGCGGACTTTTTTCAGTGACTTTTCCTCTGCCTTTGTGAGTGGGAGTTTGGTCGGGATGGGATAACCCTCGGAGATCAGCGTTCTCTTTTCCTCTTCGGTCAGGATCAAAGGTCCGGAAGGCGGCAGTTTCTGAACGATGCACAAAAACAAGGATGAATATTACTACACATACGAGAATGTATCTTAACACTATCATTTGTTTGTTTTACATGACCAGTCAACTTTTGAACATAACACGGCAGTCTTGTACAGTAAGTAGATAAGCTGCAAAAGACCGTCTGAGACTGAACTGTAAGTTTTGATCCACTCACACCAGAAAGGACTATTTGGATTTGTGTGGTAGGATCTTAAATGTGATCGAGATGTGACTCTCCTCCAGCACTCCTCCAGCTTATGTTCCATCCGAGAAGACAACGCTAAGTAACTGAAGCTAGGTACTCATTTTCATTTTTCATTTTCTGAGCCAAGCATGGAAATGGGAGCTTATAAGGAATGCAAACATGTGAATTCTAAGCCAACAGCATTAACCACAAGACGACTTTGCAACAATGGCTATGACAGCAAAGAAGAATAAGTTACAAAACGTCATTGTTTGCTTGATTTGTTCCTGTTCTTTACCTGGAAGTTTGTGAGCAGGTTCTGTCCGGGGTTTGGTGACATTGGTCCGCTGGACTGGCCGGCCTGTTTGCTGAACGTGGGGCGCGTGGGGCTGTCCGGGATGGCGCGGGGGCTGGAGCCGCCTTCTGAGTCGCTGCTGGCACTGCTGGGAGGTGTGGGGGGCATCTGGACATCCAAATCTGTGGGTGTTCATTTAAACAAAGTTAGGAACTTGGATCTTTGAGTTGAAAACATTAACATAAAAAATGGGTGTGGGGGGCATCTGGACATCCAAATCTGTGGGTGTTCAATTAAACAAAGTTAGGAACTTGGATCTTTGAGTTGAAAACATCAACATAAAAATGGGTGTGGGGGGGCATCTGGACATCCAAATCTGTGGGTGTTCAATTAAACAAAGTTAGGAACTTGGATCTTTGAGTTGAAAACATTAACATAAAAAATGGGTGTGGGGGGCATCTGGACATCCAAATCTGTGGGTGTTCAATTAAACAAAGTTAGGAACTTGGATCATTGAGTTGAAAACATTAACATAAAAAATGGGTGTGGGGGGCATCTGGACATCCAAATCTGTGGGTGTTCAATTAAACAAAGTTAGGAACTTGGATCATTGAGTTGAAAACATTAACATAAAAAATGGGTGTGGGGGGCATCTGGACATCCAAATCTACAGATATTCAAATACACAAAGTTAGGGACTTGTACATTGATGAAGGTTAGACATCCAGGTAATAAGATACACCAAAAATCAATTCATGCAACCGAATATGATTTTGGAAACGGTTAGACATTTCATACACAATTTGATGTCTTTCGTGAGTGACACTGGAAAGATCTAATTGGAGACAGTCTATTAGAGACTTGCATGTTTGAGTATTGAACGTGAAGAACTGTCTGGTGACAGTGGTTGTTGAAACTAATTTGATCTGTGTGTACTTTTGTGTTGGAAGAAAGTTTAGCTTTGTACTATGAAATGTACATGTCCTTCCAGACTCACCATCAGCGCCGGTGTGGAAGTACAAGTCAGGATCGGTTGGTTCAGTCTTGATCTTGATGAGATCGAGGGGCTCCATCTGCTCAGCCATGTGGTAGGCTGTGTTTCCCATGTCGTAGTCCATCGGGTCATCGTGCATCATGCCGTGGTCCATGTGTCCAGACGTCATCCAGTCTGCCATGTCAAAGTCTGGAGGAAACATACCAGGGGGTCCAAATAAACCTTGACCTTTGTCTTCCCAACACCTACCCACATACCAAATAGCATTGTAATCCATCCAGAGGTTACTGACTACAAAAGTCCAGAAACACAGACAGACAGACCCAAAATTATATCTCCAAAGAGACTGTCTCTGTAACTGATGCAATGGCCATGTGAACGGAGTGTCTGCCTTGCATTCGGTAGGTTGTGAGTTCAATGCCTAGCCAAGTCACGCTAAGGACTAGATGTGATATACTTTACTTTAAGAGTCATGGCATCATGACTTTAACATCCTCAGTTCTGATTCTTAGGGTTTTACAGATTTTTCTCAAATATGACCTAGCCAAAAAACTGTCAAGCGTCTAGTAAAACTTACATTTAAAGGTTTACCAATTTTCCTTGATTGGGAGATTAGCTTAGAATACAATGATGCCAAACTCAATGCTGAAATGTGATACATATTAAAATCTAGATTCGAGTAGAAAAGTTTACCATTTTCCTCAGTCTTGATGCGCAGGGATTCCTCCATAGCGAGGTCTGCAGCACTCATCATGGAGTAGCTGTGTTCTGCCTGGATCTGTGGTGGTGGTGCCAGCGAAACATCGTTCAGCGGCTTGTCAGGGATCAGTGGTTCGTCCAGCAGGCCATTCAGCCAATCAGAGGGCAGGTCGTCCAACTGGTCATTCGGGGGCTGGAAAGACAAGAAGAAAGTTTGATTAACCTCTTGTTGCTAATCACAACACAATATGTCCAGGACAAAAGATACAAAAACCAGAAGTTCACAAACACATACAAGAACAATACCTCCATTTTTCATTGAGGTAATGCCTGGGTGCTTGGCTTGTTTATGAAGAGGATATCTCAGAATATCATGATCAGGATTCAGTCTGTTGTGGCTAGAATACATTTATGCCATAACCAGATAAATGTGATGCTATTTGAGCCACTGTAAGGGAGCGCTGCATGTGACCGTTGGATAATAGATATGGTCACTACGACAAATTGTTACTGGATTGTGGGAAAATTTTAGGATTATTTGTCCCCCTCAAGGACCTACTTCATCCTTTGTTATGGTAAGTCAAAGATGTGATGCCTACAATCACTTTTGATTCAATTTTAGTCTGTCCAACAGTACATGCCATAACATGTACTGTACATAGGGCGAAGGACCTTGCCCCTCTCAAAGGGTTTGAGCAGAGTTGAGATATTAATGGAAAAGTAAACATAGCCAGCTTCAAAAGATGATAATCATATAATCCTTGCTGGTATTAACAGCTGTAGCACAATACAAACACTATCAAGCTGTTGTCATCACAAGGGAATTGATAAAATGGTCCATCTTGACCCTAATGATCCTAAATTCCCATGGATATGTCAATATTGCAGGTAGATTCACCTGTGTGATTCCCATAGGTTGAACACCTGTTGCACCAAACCACTTAGGAATACTCTGTGCACAGTGGAAATTGTCCACATCAAGTAAGCAGTAGAATAGCCATAATACAAACAGAAAAGGTACAAAATGTACCTGTACATAAATGATAATACTTAATAGGCAAGGATAAATAAAGCAAATACAAGGTGGCAAGTTCAAGAGGAAACACTATATAGAAAAGCAGTTGTCCCCTTGAACCCAATGGAACGGTCCAGGCTTGTATCCCTCCACACCCAACCAGGCTGTGATTCGCCCACATGGAAGCCATTGGAGAGAAACTTGGCAAAGTGCCACCAACTCACATGTGGGTCTGTGCATATTGATCAAAGGTCCATTTCTGTCTGTCAAATAGTAGTAAAACTGATCAAAGGCATGGCAGGGGCCAAATTTAAACTTCAAAATGGCATCTGATGTCTTTGATTATTTTATCATTCTGTGCTGGTAATTAGCCAAGTCCAGATGCTCTGATCGCAAGTTTTAGATTCAAGCAATCACTCTCATTTAGCGATACTTAAGAAAGATACAAATTCAGTTTCAACAAGATTGCTCTGTTTTGCTAGCTCAATTGAATGGCACACATAAAGCTAAACCAAGCCATTTGAGGTTGAATGGTAACTGCAATAGCAGGTATAGCATGGAACCTGTTGAGGCAACCTTTATAGTGAAAACAAGCAGTTGTACTTGACCATGAATCAATTGGGGTGTCACCTGGTTATACCCTTAATAAAAGTCAAGATTCTGATGCAGACAGAATTTGCTTATCATTATCATTTTGGGTAAAGGAGGTTAAGTCTGAAATTCTGAATGCATAATATATATATAGATCTCTATAGCAAACACTACTGTAAAATGGAACCCGGATGAAGGAAACCAATCCTGCTCTTATCTGAACAGGATCTTGAACAGTCCCTCAAGAAACATGTCACGGCTTGTGCTATATCCTGTTGATCCTGTCAACAAGGGTTCAGGCCCACAAAAGAATGAACCAACACTACCAATAGGCATCTGAACGGCTGTTTTTATACACAAAAGGTTTATCTATCAACTTCTGAAAGCCGACAAGAAAAAAATCAATAAACTCAACCCAGATCTTTAAGTAGGAAAAGAGCAGCTGTTCCTACTGTTAGCTGTGAATTAGCAGAGGGTTTGTGAGATTAGAGAAAAGCAAAGAGCATTTCTGTATTGTAGCCATTCCTACCATTCGGCTAGATAGTAAGTGCCTGCCTTGTGCATAAAATTGATGAATTTTAAGGAAAGGAATCCGAACATCCTACTGAAGATATTACACTAACAGGAAAAAAAATCATAAATTTATATCAGTACTAGTAGGGTACAGTATATCAATTTGAACTGGGCTTTTCTTAGCCTTGTAACCATTCTCAATGGGTCTTTCTTTATAATTTTCCTGGTCACAAGAACAGCCCCGATATTGGCATTAAAAAATGTCCAGCTTGCCCCGAGCTGGATGGGTAGGCAACACTCCCAACACCACTACCTGCAAGCTCACAAATTGATATCGTTACCAGGCTAGGCTTTGTAGACTTTTCCCAGCACATTACTCAAGTTCACCAGTAGAACTTAATAAGAACCACCCTTCCAAGTTCTTTCTTATCAGATTTGGGCTTAGATATTTACTGTATGGGCCTGGTACTATGAATAGCACCAGAGAAGAGTTATGACTTAGCAATAAGTTACAATCTCAAGTGCGACGTCAGCTGCCAGTGTTTCCGAGCAAGGATCGGAACTGATAAGCCACACCCCGGATACACAAGGGCAACTGATTCCAAAGTCAAGGTCCTTATCGACATTCAATGGACGAACATCATCATCAAATTACATGTACACATGTACATCACTGCATGTGTCTGCACTCTGCACTACTATCATTCAAAATCAAATTATGTGTTACACACATGTACAGAACAGTGCTATTTGCCATTTCTGATCTGTCTGTCTGATAGAAAAGACAAGTCCTACAATTCTACCCTGGGAGTCAGCCGGGATCGGGCAGCCAGGACAGTTTATCTACCCTTAGCAATAACTCCTTCAGGCTTAAACTCCCCGGAGCACTAATGTGAGATCTGCGGGCTGACGGCCTTGGGTCCCCGAACAAAACTCGCTAGCTACCCCGTCCTGTCTGGCTCCCAGGGTATACAATTCACATTCACCTGTTACTGTTAGGAATTGGGTGGGCAGGCCACACTCCCAGCAACACTCCTATCACCTTATACCAGGGAGCTCACAAAATGATACGGTTACCAGGCTAGGTTTCTAAACATTACTCCGTTCATTACTCAAGTTCACCAGTAGAACTTAATAAGAACCACCTTCCAAAGTTCTTTCTTATCAAATGTGGGCTTAATATTAATAGGCCTGGTATCATTAAAACTGGTACTGATACTTGTTGTGACTCAACAATAATTTATATGTAAATGTGTCTGTACTATTATCATTCTAATGTGTCACATACTCTACAGAACAGTGCTATTTGCAATTTCTGAATCTGTCTGTAAGTACAGACAAGTCCTACATTCACCTGGTAGGAATTTACTGTATGTAGTCTGCTATCTGGTGACCTCTGAGTCTGACATCACTGGACCTGCACTTAAACAGGACCAGACACATCCATTCTAAATTTAGTTTTCAAAAGATTCTGTGTGTCTAATTCTTGCTCCAGATATCTATTTTAGGACAGCTTGCAAGAAAGTTTGCAAAACCTCTATGAGTATGAGACTCAAATTTTACAAAATATGCTATTAAACTATCTACACACGATTACAAAAGTATTTCAACTGTCTCAATGACATACATAATTGTACATATTGTGCTGACAGTAGTGGACAGTGATTTAATTTCAAAATCAAATTTCAAAAGAAATTAATTACATCATCAAATTACAGGGCTCGAAATACTTTTTGTGCATACATGCACAGGTGTGGGTAACATTGAAAATAGCCTGCACCAGACAAATTTTACCTGCACTACTCTAAATTTTGGAAGTATGAACCATACTAGAAGTTGTTCAGGAAGGTATACTCCTTTTTTTTCCTTTCATAGATGGAACAGTGCAGCTACTAACAATCCACATTCACCTACATCCTAGAACATTTATGTATAAGACCCAGTACATGGACCAGTGCAGGTTAGGTGCAGGTAGACACCAGAAATACCTGCACAGCTACAATTTTACCTGCACTAACCTGCATGTGCAGGTGGTATTTCGAGCCCTGAATTAGATTAACAAATATATTCCTGGCAAGGTTACAGGTACACCACAGGACAATGAACTTTATAATTACATACTTAGGCGAAAAGACACCAGGTTGGCCTTTCACTTTTGGGTCATTGACCTTTATCAGGATAGCCTACAGGCAAATCACAATTACAGGGTGGAGATTTTCAAGGCTATATAGATTATTTAATTATACCAAGGAGGTTTTATCATTGGTAACGCTACTTTTAGCCTTGACAAAATTTGGTGTTCATTTGTGTCTCATCTTATATACACTTCAAGGGCGAACTGATTAAAGTAGACATTCTTTAGCTATACCCAATTGTCTTCAAACCCAACTCAAGCCAAGGCCAGTATCCAATCAAAATACAGTAATGTTTCCAAAGTAGGCTACAAACTACACAAGAAATACTTTCTGGGGAAAAAACAACTTTTCTTTCATGTGTTGACATTATTCAGACAGAGGAGTGCAGGCGTTGCCTTTAATCTTGGAGACTTTTTCAACACTGAACACTTTTTAACTTCCCGTGATGAAAATGTGTAACGCACTTCAAAGGCATTGCTAACCAAACCAGACACAACCTGATAGCTTTACACTACAGTCAAGTACCAAAACAAAGCTGTAACAGTTCAATTGGACCAGGTGTGGAGTGCATAAACAATGTCTGATACACTGTCTGTAACAATATCACTTTCAATACAAAAATTTCAAGAATTTTCACTGGTGACTTTAAAAAATCCTTTTTTCAGGTGTCTTCCCCTTTTCTCCAGTCTTCCATACCTCTCAAGTGTGACATTTATGTGATCAAAAGATTCTACCTTCTTACTTAGCACCCCTACAATCTTGAAGGTTTATACCTTTGCTGAAACAGGGTGGAACAAGGGTGGGGTCTTTGTGGGATTTGTGGTCACCTAGGTTGACTGAAGACTCCGTTAAGCAAAATGACCCAGCCCAAAATAAGACATCACAGATTGGCATTTACCGGTAGTCTTAAATGCAACCGTACATGGAAAAGTGGTACTGTAAATGCATTTAAGTTTGCGGGGATTTAATTTCGCAGTAGCAGAAAAAGGACTTTTTGCGGTGGTTTTAAGTTCTTGGTAGCACCATGCACTGTAGTCTCTTACTGCCATGGAAAATGTGGTTTTAAGTTCACGGTAAAGCGGCCACCCCAAAAACCGCGAGCATTAAACCACCGCGAATATTTCTGCATCTACAGTATTTGACACTACTATCAGCATATTCATTTGTTTACTATCTGATTACCTGAAGAGGATCTGCATGCGGCCTTTCAGCAATCCTTTATTCTGAATTTGAAAGAACACCCTACAACTTACAACTAATACAAGGCTACATATTATGTTAAAATGAAGGAGGTCAATAATGCAAAATTTGGTCACCATGCTACAAATAAGATAAATTATATAGATCTAAGATGGCTTTCCCAACGACAAGCAGACCTCTCTGAAAAATGTCTACTCACTTTCTAGTAAATTCACAGTAAACCTTGCCTGAAATGTCTGAATTTAAATCTATCTCATTTGTCTTGAGACGTCTTGAGTTAAACTTAAAGATGTCTTAAAAGCTGACGTGTCCTTCCTACAAGAATGTGATGAGACTGTCCCCGGCTACCCTCCTCCAGCTGGGGGCAACCTGGGGTGAGTTCTCCAGACACATTCCCACATGCCACCTAACCCAAACAGCAGACACAGGACACCAGGACTGTTTGTAGTCATGTCTGGGAGTCGTTAGGCAATCTCAAGCGTCCCTAGGACTGACTGACATACAAGAGGCCAAAAAATGACAGTGTCTGGTCACAGTCTGGACTAGCCTGGATACCAGGCTCTCAAAAAAATATCTATCGTGTTGTATATTTTTGAGATCAGGCTGGGGTCTGGTATCTAGGCTAGTCTGGGAGTCGTTAGCAGTCTCAAGCGTCTCTAGGACAGACTGACACACCAGAGGCCAAATAATGACAGTCTCTGAACTCAAGTTAAAAAGACAAGTACAGAGGGCAAGGTCAATTCAAACAGACATTGGGGTCAACAAGGGCTCCCTTGGAAATCTGAAGGGACTGACCCTCAAGACTGACACATAACATGGATTGATAAAATAAACCTTTGTAAGATGTGCGTGTATAATATATGTACCCGTATATCGTTTTGTGGCATTTTGGTACTATTGTATTTACGAACAATGACAAACTTGCGGCTGCAGTCTGTGATTTATTTCTGTGCATTTACTGAAGACAGCAAATTTGTTGGCACAATTACAATACAAAATGTACTTGACACTTTTTCAATCACCATGCCCCAGATGCTTTGCTTCTTACAGTTTGGATATATCAAGGAGGTCTTTCAACCTCCTTGGATATATTCACACCCTATACATGCCCAAAGCATAACTGATACATCTGTTCAATATGAGACAGTCTAGCTGAAGAAGTCAGACAACCTTACAGTGAAAGTCTGGCCAACTCAAGACTGAAGCTCTGAGTCTGACCTCAGGGTAAGGAAAGGTTCTCACCAGATGTTTAGTCTGAAGGGGAAGGAACTGCACTTCAAGTGGCAATGGGCCAAGACTGGGAATTCTATTCAGTCTAGTCCATTCTGAAGGAAGAACCGAACCATTCAGTCTACAGGAATTGGGTGTCTCCAATTTTCTTAACTGCATTTAGAAGAAACTCGACCTTACAAGGGGGCTTTTAGGAGTCATTTCTTAATCACAACTACCAGCATACTACCTCTACAATGTCTTTGCAGAACACGATAAGTGCTTTGGAAGCAGTAACTAGACATTTCACAGGGGCCTTAGGAGTCATTTCTAAATCAGAACTACCAGTGTATTTTCCTTACAATGCCTTTGGCTTTGCACATAACGTTTGCAAAACAGAGTCACTGAGGGCCAAGGGATAAGTGCTTTGACAACAGCAACCTCTTTAAATGAGGTGATCTAATTAAAAATGTTTGACGAAGTTGTAGAACCTTTACGTACCCGCATTAGGTAGCAATTACTAATGACCAAGGAACCTCCTTATAATGACGTATCCCTTTATCCTGAGAAATGATGTTATCAGAAAAATGCATTGTTCTTTTTATCTCGTTTACAGCTTTTCCACATGTGCAAATGTTAAAGAGCAAACACCTTTCGTGTCTATGCAACCAGGAGAAAACAACTTGAAACAGGTAATGCAAGGGAATTATTCTACTTTGCAGCTATGATATGGTTGAAGCAACATTTGTGGAGTGACCTTTACACAAGTAAGACTTTTCCAGCTCAAAAGCCTCAGGATATTGCTTTGTGTGTCTTAGGTAAAGTTTGGCTTCATGCAAGTGGAAGTGAACAAAGGTGGCTACCTGATATGCATCTCAACCAAAGTATTTCACATAAGCAGGCTAAATCATGCGTCGTAAGAAAAGGAACACGCCCCATCTTTTTGCGTCATCCTTGTCAGCTACCGCGTGCAATTCGTCATGCATCACACTTTTCGTGTTGTTGTTACGCAAACAGTAATTATCGTTGACTGCGCAAATTTCACAGGGCCAATTTAAACAAGGGTGGTACGGTGGTACCGGTGAACCAAACCTGTAGTTCTGTTGAAGGATTTTTTTCCAAGTATTTCTCTGACAAGATACATTTGTATCAAAATTTAACAATAGAGGTACCTGACTGAAACTAGAAACAGAGAAAACTGCTCCCAAAACGGCAAAATGTAAACCTTGTTACCTAAGGCCATATAGTTAGTATTATGGAGGCTACTAAATGGGCAATTTTGAGATGGCACTGTCTGTTACCACCTCTTTCCGGGGTGCAATTATTTACAATTAAGCTAACCACAGGTTTGCTCTGCTTAAATGAGTAGACCTTTAGAACAAAGCTGGGGTGGTCCTTGCACAAAAGAACTTTTGTACAACAGTCTTTGAGCTCTGTCAAATAAAAATAACACAGACTGAGAGTCTTCTTTCTTGACTGACTCCATCAAACAAACCAGGCAAGCTATGCCATTCATATACTGTGATACTATGACAGTAATGTCAAATGCAGGAGTGCGAATGCTTGGGATAATAATCTTTGCTTTCACTTGGACTTAGTTCAAGGATAGACAAATATACAAAACGTTCAAACTATGTCAAGTCAGGGCCAAATAAACCTCCTTGGTCTAGATTAGATGCACAAGAAACATGATCAACTTGACGTTAAAAAAATGAATATTTCTTGTAACAAATCTTAAACCACATCATCTATTTTGGGGTTTGACTACTGGTCAAAATAGCTTCATCAAGTTCATGCAAGGCAACACAGGGTCAATGCCAAGCCCCAAGTGCCACTATCAGATTTCCTACCAATGTAAACAATGATGCAATGAAGGCCACAATGTGCCTTTGTCTGCTGAAATTATGCATGGGAGTCCTTGGAAGTGGTAACGCTGACAAAATTTGCTTACAAACAAGAGGACAAGCTGACTCCAGCAATAGATTTGCCAGTGTACAGGAATGCAAAACAACTCAAGCATGCATACACAGCATGACTCCAAGTTGTTATGGTAACCATTTAGCTTATGTTGCAATTGGTGGGGTCATGGTCTAGTACTTAGCTCATTCTACACCAACATGAGAAACTGATAACAGATAAGTCTGATTTCTGTAAACCAAGAAACCAAACTGCACCCTCTATGTTTTGTCTTTTAGCAGATTGTGGACAAAATACACTTCTCCCTTGGCTTCTTTTTCCAAGAAAAACTCCTGTTGAAAGGAAGACTGAAATACAAAACCAGTGCCTGATGAAACAAACAAGTGATTCTGGGATTCCGTGTCCATTTTTCCTGGAACACATACCAGTGCTTCCTCCTCCAGTTTTTGCTCCCATGTCCTATTCTGCAATTTATATCTTGTAAACTGTAAAGGGTGTAGTAGATCTACTATCATCTAGGACTCAAGGAATTACATCTGTGGTCAGTGGTATTATATCTCATTCATACCTGGAAACCACAGGACTATGGTAGCCAATAGACTGTAACTTGTACTTAGCAACATATTCAAATAGCTTAGGTCTAAAAGCGAATTACCAGTATACATCTCTCTCCTAGCAGACGTTCTGGTCAGGGCTATTCTGTTGTTGTTGTTTTCATTTTGCAGCCATTTCTACAGTTAAAATAGACTATGGTCCAGAAGAGGTCTGAAAAACAACAACAAAATCAACTCCTACCAAAACCTCTGCCTTGTGAGCATAACACATAACACAAATTCCAAGTCCAAGACTTGAAGTGTGTATTCAGAAGTAAACTTACATTTAGAAAGGACACAATATGTAATTTTCCTACATCAAGGTATATTAACACATACATGTCAGACATGTAATAGATAGATCATGGGAGTGGCCTGACTATGTGGATTTGCCATCTTTCCGAAGCAAAATACACTTTTTTGGTCATTAGGAACATGCAGTTTGTTTTTCTAGCAAGCGAACAGACAGCTATATTCTTCTCCTAGTTCTCATTCATGACCCTGGTGATGGCGCCTCACACCTTTCCTCATGGGGCTTGTGTGAAATTCATGACAGGTTTTACAACACTTTTTTTGCACCACAATGCCATTGTTTTTTGGGTGTATGTCAGATTGATCCCAGTTCCCAACCTGACCTCAAAGGAGTAGGACGTGGCATGTCTTGAAGGCCAACTTCTCGAGTATGTTCAGCCGTTTTCACAGTATGTTCAGGAGAGTTCCGTCTCGAGCTGGTGGACAACGTTTTGCTGCAGCATGGTGGCATCTCTGCCGAAATGTTCTGTAGTTTTGATCCTGGTCAGTTCCTGCCAGACAGACAGACCGGCCAATGTCGCTGCCCCCTCCCCCATTTTCATTCGGCCTGCTGGAGCAACCATTCTGACGAGCTGTCCTGTCCCCATTTCGATGTGTTCCTGGTAGACCACACCATGCATTATCTTCCTGCATTTTTAGTTTGTTTCTCGTTCATGGAAGTATTGATTGTATGCCACATGTGTGCTTCATTTTTATCAGTTTGGTTTAAAGCGCATGTTTGTATGTAGCATCTCTATTTTTTTAAGTTTTCTCTACTATCTTGGAACTTGTTCCCTAGCTTGATGTTACCAAGGAGGTTATATTTTTCATGTCTTTGATGTAACGCTGTTTGTATATTTCCTTGTTACAAGAAACTCTTTGTTATAATTTTGTCTTGTTCGTTTTCTGACTTTCTTTCATTGTGTTATGAATAAAGATGTTCAGCAACATAGGTTGATTTGCTGTTTCCCTTTTTGTTAATTCTTTAATTGCTTTTATTTGCATGAGAAAGGTGGGCGTCTCCAACTTAGTCAATTTATTCGTTGGTTGGTACACCCCTACCCCTAGGGATACCATTCAGGTGAATGGTGGGCGTCTCCAACTTAGTCAATTTATTCGTTACTTAGTACACCCCTACCCCTAGGGACACCATACTATGTGGATATAGTCACAAGAAACACTCGCTCCTGATTGGCTGAGGAAAGATGGCCATGTTCTAATGAATAATCCACGAACTACGACACTTGTAAAATGATGAAAGGCAAATGATTGTTGTGGCTTATCTTGATTTGATTTGCATCACAGTGTTGGATTGCCTGACATTCAGCAGAGCTGTGGCCCCTGCAGTGAACTACAATAACTGACCTCAAGATGGTTTACATTAGACCATCCTGAGGGAGGATCCACACAACAGGGGGCCCTCGAAATTCCAGGGCAAAAAGCTGTTGGACATGAGTAGTATTCTCTCTTGGAGTTCATCCAAAATTTGGTCATGTCCGAAAAATAACACCGAAAAAAAAATTAAAAATGCTTCCACGTGAAAGTTAAATAAAAGGACGAAATTTGGGAGTTTCTCTGTAAGTTGAATAAGCTGAGCTACGATCTGACTCCAACCAAGGCTCCAACAGATATTCCTTAATTAGGTGATGGATAGTAAATTGCCATCCTTATCTGTGTTGTATCTGCATTTTAAATTGGTCACAGACACTCTAGATGTGTGCACAGCTTTTTCCTACTACCTCACCCAATGTCGAATATGGGTCTATTTCCTAACCTTTTCACTGGAAAATGAAAGCAAACAGTGGTAGTACGGTATTAATTTTGTACTAGTTTATCCCAACTCCCTTTAACGAAAAATGTCAATAAACCGACACTACAAGCAGAAAGCTGTTACAGCATTTTGCATGTGTTAGTACCCGCGGCATCCCAAATGCAAACACTTCAAAAGTGAACAACAAAGACAATCCTCTACATCCTGGTTGGAAATTCGGATCTATTGCTCCAGATGTCCAAGTTCCCACTTTCTGTAATCTTGGGTAAGATCCTACGAAATAAACATAGCTCTCCGCCTCGAATGAAACGTTACAATATATTGGAAGTTTATAACTCCTCTGTCAGATTATCTTGAGCAAAACACGCGTATTTAAACGCGCAAGCAAAATACAAAGTCCAGTTCCAAAAGGGGGAGGGGCAGGATACACAGCACCCCATGGGGTGTGATAAACAAAATAGCCTTGGCAAAAACTGCTGTCAACAGCGCAAATTTGCATCCAAATTGGAAGACAAGACGGCGATCAACATGTCCAAATATCTGGTCAACAAGTCCTCGGGTTTCTTGTTGACGGAATTCAAAATTTACGGATGTGTTTCAATATATGGCGTAAACATATGGTGTAACTGTCTTTCCTATCACAAAGTGATCTCTGGAGATATTTGTCGAGCATAAAATTTGATTACGCCTGCATATCGTATACACAAAAAATAAGAGGTTTTGTTCTCTCATTAAAGAATGTGAGAAGGTAATTAATTCCAAATCTACAAGCCTTCCGAGAAATCGTGACATGCCGTCTGGTAACTTTAAATCCGGGTCGCTCGAAGCTCGACAAAAATTCGTTAGAAATTCATTCTACGCAAATCAAAACCTCATGATCTTCTTCAAATATGTAAGAGATACACAAACGTTCCTCATTTTCTACGTCTAAAGGTAGATGACCTTCTGAGTGTGTTTAACATTTGCGTTTTCAGACGTAAAAGGTGAGAGAAGTGCGTCAGGTAACTTCCGCTTCAGGCGCCGGTAAAGTAGACATGCTTTTTGTGGGAGGGGGGCGTCACCGCCCATACCTGAGTTTACCTTTAAACTGTCTACAATTCTACATGCACACCTTTTACACAAAATATCAAGAAGATCGCAATTTCTAACATATATCGGACATATTGCTCGTTTATAGAGGCTACAGAAATTGTATAGGTGAGTTTGGGGCACCGGTGTGTGTACCTTGTCTACCGGCGGAAAATTTTTGAAAATCGTAGTGCTACTACTGCGGAGTTTTACTACGTACCAGTCTGAAGACGTCCGTGTCCAAAATATCGTTGAAGTCGTTGGAGCCCAGCTCGCTGAGCTTTCTGTCGTGCGCTAAGCTGTCCATGGCGTGCAGCTTGAGCCGAAAGCCGGCGCAGAATTGGCGAGAATCGCCAAAAACCGGAGGAAATGAAGAAAAACGTCGTCTGCGACGCTTTCTGGTCAGAATCAGACGACTGAGAATCCGGGACCGCACAACCCACGCGGAAACGGGAGTGCTTCCACTCGCGCAAAGTAGTGCGTGTTTCAGTCACAGATTGTCTAATATTCTTACCCGACCGGTCGGTCTACTACGAGCACACGCACTGGGCGTTGGTGTAAAGACAATATGACGCACAGCCGCGGCGTTTGGGGGTTGTTATTATCTATTTTGGACGTCACGGACGGCTAAAAAACATAGATGGGACAGCGGTGCGCCACGTATACTACAGACGTCATGATGCGCCGCCTGACCAATCAGAGCGCGCGCCGCTGGTTGGTGGGCGTGGCCTGGCACCAGCTGATCGGGCCGTGGTGGACAGGTCATTTTTTTTTCAACAGGATGATGTCATGCTGGTACTTTATAATAAGCTTTTCTCAAATAGAAAAACTCAAAGTAAACATTTCGAGCAGATTTATGCCATTCAGAAGAATAATCCATACCCCCTGTGAATTTTCCGGTCTGTTTGTTCCCGGATTCCTGTAACAGTGTAAGATTGTAATCCGACGGATTTGTATTTTTCTACCAAGTACCGTGATGTTTACCGATGACTTTCTTCGCAAATACTGAGCAATGCCAATGAATTATAACGTTAAACCTTTTTTATGCAACGTTGCGGTGCAATAGATTAAAGTTACTTTTTATGGGAGTCGATACTAGTGCGCAATTGTAGTACCTGTTTTGTGTATAATGCACCATATCATTATCACAATTTTGACAAACAAAAACTGTATCCGTATTTGCTCTTGAAACGTGAAGTCTGGGGCGAAACAATAATTGATTCTTTTTCATGTGATTGTTGTCAAAAAGTTTCTAAACTCTCAAATATCCATTTTGAGTTTTGTGTGAGAGCACGCTTATTTTCCGATGCGTTGTTTAGGAAACATCTATCCGTATACTGTGAATGATTGATGTTTTGTGGAAGGCGGAGGATGGATAGTCAAAACAACCCGTGACTACTACTGATAAGAGAGACCAACGTAGCTTTATGAAATAGAAATTCTCTTGTTGGGCCATAGAAAGGAATATTTGATTTCATCGGGACGGTACCAATGAAACAGGGGTGTTTCCCTCCGTACCGTTTCTCTTTGTTTCCAGGCTATGTCCTCTTTCTTGGTCAGGTCTCATTCATGATTCAAGTTGATTGATACATATTTGCCGCGAATGATCCTTTCAATACTGAAATGCCCTAATCGGCACCATCATTTACTATATTCATTTAGTTTATTAGATCATCATTGCCTGCAAAAGAAAAAGAAAACAGCGATAATTGGACATCCAACGCGTGTACTACAAAATATTCAAGACAATTAGATGTTTTTATTGCAACGTTATTCCAAACTCATAATTCGTTTTCTTTAGAGTGCGCATCATTTCAATTGGAGATATCTTTGTATACTTTGCTAATTAGCCGTTTTGCTTTACACTTCACCTTCGTCGAAATTATGCAGATCACAGCAAAATCTGGAAAACTTCGGAAGCAGGCTCTCGGAAATCATGTCGCCCATACTATAATACTACTGAATTAATTCAAGTAGAACTTGAGACAGCACCCCTAGGAGAAAACCCCCTTTCTTTCTCAGAGGGCGACCGGATCACTCCGCTCTCTCATGCCAACTTCATGCCCACTGCTCACAATCAAGTTCGGGGTGCTTCAAGCATAATTCCTGTTGTGTTTTTACTTCGCCTATTGTGTTTTTAAGAGTCTGGAATAGAGCCAGGATGCATCCGGATGTATTCCAGTCAAACATGGCGTACCGTCGTTTTGAAGCTCACGCTGTGGTGACTGTAATTGAAGACCACAAATTTCAAGAAAAGAACTCGGTTGTAACCTTGAATTCGTCCTTTTGATATAAAGGGGATATTAACACTTGTTTATTGAAGCAAGGGGGCATAAAATGCTATCAACTTCGGTATACCGCAAAATCGTTGCACATCACAGCACGTTGCATGTACTACTTGTTGCTGCAGTTCGTCAGGGGGCGCTTCTGGGTTAACTGGTGGCTGGACCGCTCGTGTAGTACTCCGACAGTCCGCTAGGAGCAAGACTTAGCAGGGGAAATTCGTCTTTCGCACCACCAGAGACATATATGCAAACACTTAACTTCTTGGTTATCATTCTCAGTTACAAAATGACGGAAAAAAGATTCCTGCCTCAAATCCATACCTTCATGAAATCTTTGTATTTTGGAGGGGTATTTTTTTTGGACAAAATATAAACCATGCATGTTAATTTCACATATTATGTATACTCCTCTCTCACTGCCAAAGAAATTTGAACGTAAACGCCAGCTCCATTCAAGCTTCAGTTACAACTCGGCCTAGGAACAAACTTGGACCCGAGCCAGCCGATAACCTTGAACACACACCAAAACAAACAAACAAACAAACAAACAGAACGAAAACAATACATCCCTTTCCATGGAGGTAAATATGAGCACAGGAGGGTCCAAGAGCTTCGCATTTTGGACAATCTAGGTGTGTCTGATAAAAAAGAGCAGCCAATGCTGGCGTAAATGTCATCGTCCCCGAGAGACCTATAGTTTAAAGTCCTTGAGACGCGACGGAATGATCGGCAAGTGTGCAACTCGCGTGTTGTACTTTAACCAGTACAACTGCTTCTTTAAACCTCTGTCTGGAACCAGCAGACTGCGAAAATCAATGCAGCATGCCAGGGCTTATGGAAAGGTATGTGGTCTGTACCAGACTGACTACGTTGGCTATCATAGGGAGAATAATTTGGCAGGGGAGTTTTGCTACCAGAGGAATGGGCCGGCTGCGGAGAGGAAATATGAGAGAACTTTATTGCACGACATTTGTACATGGTACAATGTATGGCAACTGCTATTACAAGTAGGGATAACACAAGTCTTTGATATAATGTAACATCAAAGACATGAAAGTTCGAACCTAAGGCCACACCGATTTAATTTCTTGGTTCACGGATTCGCTCGCTCCTATTTTTTGGGAAAAAAAATAAAAATAAAAATTACCACTCAGCAAATTTTCACCATTAATTAAACCATTCACCAACTTTCTGGTGTAGCAAATTGGCCTTTATATTGTAAGCTCCTTAAAGTGTGGATACAGGTGCTGTTACTGTACAAAAATAGTGTTTTTGTACTTTTTTCAAGCTGAAAACTTTTTTTCTTTATGTTTTGGATTAGCCGTTACCTTTACCCCAACCATTTTACAATTTTTATTTTTATTTTCATTTCGCCCTCTCGCTCCATATTTTTTATGAAAAAATCCGTGAACCAAGAAATTAAATTGGAGTGGCTTAAGCGTGGACTGACGTCGACTCCGGATCCCCTGGCCAATTTCCCGATTTTTTTTCTCCGAATTCTACGATCCTTACACCCCAGTAGACAGGCCTGGTTGAGGGATTACCGTAAACCGTCGAGGGCATGGCATGGCATGGCGTACGTGTGTTCTTCGATTTTATACTTCATTGCTCCTCTTTGAAAGTTACTGAAACTGTCGCAAATCAAAGCCGCGGGCTCTTTTTGAAAGGTCACCCGCAAAATGTAACGTTACGTAATACAAATTACTCAGTAATTAGTGCAGGTTGAAGAATCTTGACTGTTTTGTCGTCATTACCTGCGTATCTTCTGTTCTAAGTAAGCATAAAAAGAGCACCTGAGAGGATATTAGCCTTGGTATTTTGCCAAATTGCAATACGTTTATGATAGTCTGACCAGAAATATTTTTCTTTTATGACGTTAAAACCTCATTGATCCGAGCTACTGCGTTCTGCATGTCATTGTAAATTTCTCACCAAACATTTCAGCGTAACATGTGATTCGAAGTTTATTCGGTACATTGCGTTCTCACAATGTGTATAACACCATTTGAACTTTTTAATGCCGTATGTTCACAGGTGGTTCTGAAATCATTTATTGAAATAATCATATCACTGTAGATACCAGTGGAAAGTGCCAAGTCTCCACCGGGCCTTCCGTAAGGAGTCATGAATTACAAATTTCGTTTAGCCTCTACCAGGCTCCACATGTACAGGTCGCTGGAAAATAGTAGAAATTGGCCAAATAAGACAGAAAACACACCAGAGGAGTTAGATGGCCGAGGAGTACAGTTTGAGATCTCATGATTTCGTCACAAATTATGGTGATATGATTGAATGATTGGTCAAGAGAAGGGTATCATTTTAGCTTTGCAAATGAAAATCTGTGTTGGCTAAACTTCCCTGGCAACTTCTCCCCATAGCCAGTGTAGTTCGTCTGGTGGAGTCTCAGAAAGTGCCAATTTCTCCCCGCTTGACGACGAGACAGGATTCCCAGAAATTACAGGTAAAAATCACCCTTAATTCAGTCTTAAGAAACTGTCAACCGGACGAAGAGCAGACTTACATTTTTAATCCAACATAATTTCAAACTGCACGCTTTTCCTTATAATCACCTAACACACACATTGGCTTCCGGCCAACGCGAGACAATGTTTTCGAATCCATGACGTCAGGGTGACGCAGACATTACCGACCAATGATAGGCTTTGTTGATCCACTGTGCTATTTATAGTGTGGGAACATATTAATAATGCCCTTGACATACTTATTACACTACAAAGGGTCTGCAAACAGCTTTACCCAAAACATATATGTCTCGAACAGCGATGGGGCCAAACACAATGTCTAAAGGCAAGGTAGCAATTTGGGATCAAAATAGTTGACAGAGTAAATATAGTTGACAGAGTAACTGTAACAGTTACCTTGTGTATCTTATTACATAGGTATCTAATCCACATTGACATAACAATGACAGGTTCTGTATTACATCAGTAAAAAATGGACAGCATACTACACTATTGTCAAAGTTTATATAAAAATATGCCCAGTTACCGCAATTGATGAAGAGAAAAGTTAATAGAGACAATGCAACAGAGGAAATAGAGAAACAGGTTTAGATATACATTCTATGTCGTAGCCTTTCCTTGAGAGACACCTTTAAAAAAAGTCCAATTATGCCACTCCTGTAAGAGTCAATTTGGACTACTCTCCAAGCAGAGGTTAGGCTCTGGCTTATTTTGGACTCTTTTCAGCTTTTTATTTTGTATGGTTTTCTTTACCGGGTCCCGAGACATAAAGAAAACAATAGAAAGCCTGATAAAAGCGCCTAAAACACGTCAAAACACAGCCGGAGCCTAACCTCTGCTTGGTGAGTAGCCATTCACGCTAAACGGGCCGTCCGACCAAGGACACTATATTAGATAATTAACGTCGAGTCGCTATGAAATTGGGTTCATCATTAAAATTTCATCCTCGCACTTAGTGGCACGTTTCCAACTTGTGAAGGAATTGTTCCTGCCGCGCCTATTGAGGAATGATGAGCCTTTGACACCCGTCAATCACGTTGTGAATAGCAACAATGAGACGGGTGATTTGGGCTCGCGCTTGTCACAAATCAAGGGTAATCAGACGGCTGACCGACGTCATAGAGATTATCCCTGATTAGATGTACTAATCCCGCTAGTCAAGGCTCAAAGTAGCCCTTAGAACTGTGGAAATCTACCCGTGAAAAGAGCCGACTAAATACAGTAATCATTAGGTAGATGTCTAGATCTGGCTACGGTTGTTTTTGTACGTCTTTTCGCTTGTTCTGTTCTCTATCAAGTGGCTGTCGCTGTCCATAGACATTCAGTAAAGAAACAAATGACATTTGAGACACGTCGCTAAACAAGCGAAAAAGTGAAATGAATCCATGTTAACTACACTTGCAGTCGGTAAGGCTTTTAGACGGAAACTTGCAGACCAATGAGCCTGTATTTTTCTTCTTCTTCTTTGAGGTACAGTACCCTCTAACCACTGAGGAGGATATACGATATACGATGAGAATTTAAGGTATTACGGTTCAAAGATGAGCCTATGTCAATCTAATATTATTAATAGTTCTGACGATTTTTATTTGTTATTGTATATTTGGGACAAAAATTGCCGACCGTCATGAAGTTATCATGGTAAGCGGCATCGAAGTAACTGTTTGGCTTCGGCTTTTATACTTTGCGTCTATTGACTTAATTTGTACGTTTCTAAGCAGTGCGCGCGCCAATGAAGAAATGTATTGATGTACGTTTAATAAAGTTGTACCACTAGAACCTACTGTGGGCCAAAATAAGGCACATACATACATCTGCTAATTAAAAAGATCATTGATGAAGACGTTTTCAGTTCAGCATAATTCAAATATCCGTAGAATTTTGTGATCCTAGGAAAAGCGGAGCTGGGCAAAAATGATTTTATCCACAAACGGGTTCAAGAACTATAAATGTTTCACATTTTGGGACAGTCGAGGAAAAGATTCTCAATTGGAAACGACGAAAATTGACTAAAAGAAAGAATCAGTGCAGATCTTCACTGCCAACAAAGTGAGTAAAGTGTTAGTTCCAAAGTTTTTTCTTCGGCCGAGACATACCCATACACCAGGTATCGCAAGATTACAAACCAACTGACGGTCGACCGTGGCAACGAAAATATAACGTTCTGCTCTAAAGACCAAGGAAAGTTTGTTTCGAACTTGAGAACAGCGAAGACCAATACTCCTGGCTTTTGTAGTTTATGTCTACCATGCATGCAGCTTAAAAAGGAAAACTAAAATTTTCGTTTGTTTCCGTGCTATCGAAACTTGCTGTCCGGTGAAGCTGAACGTAGCGACGGAAAACCCAGGGTCTTAAATTTGGTCCACCTCTTTCAACCAAATGCGAACATGAAAAGATGCACAGAAGAATCGGGCGAAAACTTGCAACAAGTTTATGATTTTTGTGTTAAAACACACGGTTTAGCTATTAAATGAATATGGTTATCATAAAAGTTCGTATGAGTTGGGTAAATACATTTATGAGGAAATATACTGTTCTCTGACTCTTTTTATTTCTTACGCAGACTTCCAACAGCACTGGGTATTTTTGCAGGAGCGCTAGTTCGCAATTTTCAACAAGGGCTAAGGTTGAAGTCACTCTCTAATGCCCGGCGGGGATACGCGCTTGCCAAAGCATAAAAAGTAAAAGCCAGTGCAAAAATCCAAGAAAAACAAGAAAACACAAAAAGACAGCGCCGAGTGGTAGAAATCTACAAAAGAGGAAACTCTTTAGACTTACTGAAGCTTTCAACTGACTGTCTGGCTCAGCCCTGGGTCAAACAGCTGAAGAGGACCCAGTGATTCAGTCGAAACTTCAGTTAAGTCCATTTTCTTACGTACATTTTCTGAGTTGGAGAATAGTTTACTCCTTCACAAGTTATATTGTAATATACACTCACCAGAATACACGGGAAGGCAGGATGCTGGTTAGGCGGCGGCAGGTGCTGTGGGTAGACCCGCCGGTCCTGCAAGGCGCACGACGGTCGATCCCACCCGCCATCGTAGCCCCACTGGTCCCCGTACGGGCCCTGCCCCTGGTCGCCCGGGTACTGATGTCCGTGGTACTGCTCCATCGCTAGGACCGCCAGCTAGGAGTGCGTCTGAGTTTCTGAGTAGTCTTGGACTTGGCAGGTAAGTTTTAACCAGTCTTAGTCACCTGAGGCAATTTGCATATCTCAGTCATTATAGAACAATGATAAAAGCTCCTTGTAAAGATAGACTAACTCTTCGCCTTGTTGATAAGGCAATGATTACATAATGGTTACCTCATACCCTCAGGTGGGAAGGATACGAGACACGAGCGTTTTAAGGATTAGGCTTGCTTATCACTAAAGACTGGTAAAGACGCCTTGCGGGGGAGCAAAGGAGTAAGGAAAGAACGTTGGATGAACACATGAAGGAGTGAGAAGAAGTTACCATTACTCGCTTAGATTATTAAAACACTACTCTTGTCTACTACGTAATGTTTGTTGAACTTGAGTCTAACTAGATACTTTCATACGTGCGTAGGTTATATGTTTGCTGAGTCATGCCATAGTCGAACCGTAAGGCTTAGGTCACATTTTCAAAGAGGTGCCCGGCCGGGATGTTTTAAGAAACGAAAACTTAAACTGCATATCTAGAAATATACACAGATCATTCTCATGAATCTTATTTTGTCATTATGTGTATTTTGATGTCTTTTATATCATTCTTTTCGCTCCCAAGAGCTGCCCGGCCGGGCCCCACTGTGGAAATGTGACCTAAGCCTAAATAGCCCTTCGAGGCAGGATAAGCTCCCAGTAGACCTACAATGGCCTAAGATAGTATCATAAAGCTGCTCAAGGACCTTAGCCGGCCAAGGAGTGTCATTTACAACGGTTGGCAAATGACACCCCCTAGCCTACTCTCCAATCAGAAGTTCGGCTCCGGCTGTTTTTTATATTTATTTAAGCGGCTGCGATACGTAAAGAAAACGGCCGGTACAAACTAGAAAGCCCGAAAATAAAAGATAAAAAACTTAAAAAACATCCGGAGTCGAACCTCTGCTGGAGCAAGGAGCTTTTATCAAGTATCCTTAGCCGGCTAAACGCCTTTGCCTGTTTTATGATACTATCGTATGCCACCGTAGGATCCACTTGGAAATAATTTCATTCATCCGAATACGAGAGCCTAAAGGAAATAAAAGTTATCTAAAACACAAACCATATACTTTTGAGTGAATGATTAATTGTGCAATAAAGTATTTGCCACCTGTTGGCTGGATTGCATGCTCCTCAAACATTTTTGGGCCGTACGGCATCCATACGCACGCACGCACGAGAGAGAGAGAGAGACAGACAGAGAGAGAGAGAGAGAGAGAGAGAGACAGAGACAGAGACAAACACACACAAAAAGGCCATAGATACACAGCGAAAATTCGTCAGATCGTGCTGTTTTCTTCTGTTGGATCAAGGACATTAAACAATTACTATAATGTCATTGGTTGATCTAATCGCACTATTGATGTCTCAGCCTACACGACCGTGTGAACATCGCCGCTATAACTTAGTATAAGAAGAAGATGACTCGCTAATCATGGCTTACTTTCCAATGGCGCGTCAGTAACAAGACTTGACTGTTGATTCATCCAAGTGGAACTAATAATCTTACTTTTGTATTGCTCAATTATCCGGCGCGTAAACATGTGTCCCATTTTGTCCTGGGTGATCCTCTTTCATCTTCTTTTGTGCGGAGAAAATCATACTTTATCCAGATTGAGTCTTCTTAGAGGGAAAATGACGAGTTGAGATTACCTTTGTTAGTCTAAATGTAGACTTTGGTGGAAATGTACGCACAGGTTGCCAAGAAACGTTTTTCAGGGATCGTCTAATTACACGCTGGATCTGAAAGTTGTTTTGGTGAAGAGGAATTCACTCCTTCAAAAGTAGCGACTGTCTGCTTGTTAAACGTGCTCAGTATAAGTCCGCTTTGCAGCCATTCGTCCATCCATCATTCTGTTCATCCATCCATCCATCCATCTGTCCGTGCGTCCGTCCATCCATCCATCCGTCCGTTCATTCATCCATCCATCCATACATTCGTTCTTCCATTCATCTATTCATCCATCCATCCATCCATCCGTCCATCCGTCCATCCATCCATCCATCCATTCGTTCTTCCATTCATCTATTCATCCATCCATCCATCCATCCATCCATCCTAAGAAATATCATCATGTTTTGTTGTAGTGTGTTTTATTCAGAATTACTTTGAGTGACGTTTTTTGTCATTTTACATTGCCATGAAAGGCATCGTATTTCTCTCTTCATAAATATATAGAACATATCAGTCACATTTCACAAAAATACACCCAAACTTCTGTGCTGTAAATACACTGAACACTGGTGCAGAAGGACAAAAACGTATCTGGTTCAAAATATACTCTTCTGCAGTTACAAATTCAAAATATAACAGAATCAACATCTCAACTAGCCGACATAAACACCAACAAAAAGGGTCCAAACTAACAACAACAGATAATGCACCACTGAAAGACTTTCCAATTAATGCTGGATGTCCCTAAGGGGGGATCAAAGTGTTTGCCAAGCTGTTTAACAGAATAATCTTCCCCAATTCCAAGGACGAAAGATACCCTTAATGATGGTCACACTTCAGCTCTAGAGCAATCTTTGGATTTCTATCAATTCCCACTTTTCTGGAATTTCACACTCGTTTGCACCCTCATTATCAGGCTTGTACAATAAACTTCTTACACACAAAACATGACAAGAAAACGTTTTGCTGAAACAGACCCCTCACTTACGTATTAGGTAGAATAGCATGTAAGCGATCGTGATCTCTTTGATCTGGACAAAGAGTGTGCATCGTTGGTGAGTTCATCGTTTGATCCCATAATGTTCTCTGAGTGGAGGAGAAATCCCTTTCCCACCAAAATGTCCCACCAACATAACATTTGCTGTCCATACAAAAAGTTCAGAAAATTCTTGAGGAATGCAAACTTTCCATTAGAATATTTAATCACTATTTTCAGTCTATATACATACATGTACACACAAAACTATAGAAAACACACCACAGTGGGTTCGTGAAAATAGAAATTCTGTAACATCTATTCAAATCAATTGTTCAAACTTCACAAGTATATACAAACTTTTTAGCAAATTTCTGGACATATTTTCTTTGCTATTTTGGAATAGACTGTGAGTGTTTATTATTTGTGCTTCTTAAAGATTTAATTTTGGAGACATAAGGCACTTTTAACATTTAGGACAAAATTCTTTCTTTCAACATAATGACACAAAAACAGAGCAATCTGGAAAGGTGTTGAGTTTAGCAGCAATAGCTTTACAAGAGTTGTAAGGCACTATGTTTATCGATTTATGAACAGTTGTCATGAGAGTTTACTCTAACTCATGGTTTAGTAGTTGAGGGCGCAGAAGAGAGCCACCCCCCTCTTGATCCAGTGGAACTGTTCCTTGTCTGTGGGAATCTCAACAGCGACAACGTAGTTTGTGGAGTGACCAGTGGTGGACAGAGTACCTGTGTGCAAACAAGACAAAACATCAAGAATCGCACCCAAAAGCAGTTACTCATTACAAGCAACTGGATATGATTTTCGGAACGGTCAGACGTTTCCGACAGCCATCCAACAGAGAATGCCTTAAGTTCTAGTTAAGTTCTAGTTCTAGTTCATAGTCTGCAAACTTCCTGGTAGGAATGTCACGTAGACGGAGGGAAATATCATGCAGACACAGAAAACAACAACAACTTCAAAACAATATTGTTTTAAGCACTTAGGTGTTATCTCTATCCCTAAAATGATATGTCATCATGCAACAATCCTGCTTTCT
This sequence comes from Branchiostoma floridae, assembly GCF_000003815.2. Taxonomy (NCBI): domain Eukaryota; kingdom Metazoa; phylum Chordata; class Leptocardii; order Amphioxiformes; family Branchiostomatidae; genus Branchiostoma; species Branchiostoma floridae. The sequence goes on along the minus strand of NC_049997.1, from coordinate 2,389,291 downwards.
CAATATTTTTAACAACACTGAAAAGTCTTGACTTAATTTATTAGCAAGACTGTTTCTGGCTTTATTCAATTTTTTTTTCTTTCGTCCCACTCGTTTTCTTGGGAGCCCATGTTGTCGATTTTAGCTGTCAAATCTGCCATTTTAAGTTTAAAAAAATACATTTTGGGAAGGAAGGGGTCCCAAAAAGCAAATTTTCATTTCAGGATGGAGGGACTGATCCTTAGATTATGAGTCTCTACCAGACCACCGATCCGCGTACTAGGTAGTATAGCCTGGAGGAGGCTATAGTCCTGGAGACAGTATTGCTCATTACATTGTATATACCCAAGCTTTGAAGTCCTTGATTTGTGAATACCAGTTTGAACAGGAACTGTTTTTTCTGCTATTACAGCGCCTTTGTACATCTGAATTTAACTCGGCCTTCTAGTAACCAGTCCATTGTACACTCATGAACATTTATCTCGTAGAAACCAGTCACCGTGTATAACGAGCCAAGATTGCAGCGGCTATCTCTTAGTCAGTAAATCCTCTTCAATGCGGCCCCAAGCTACTTGGCGACTCTCTTTGTTGTTCTGCCTATTTGTAATTGGTGTGTTTTCTTCAGTGTTGACTGCGGGGTAGTATAGTCACCTTCACCTTCTATACATGTAGTATCTCATCAACAAAGTATGCCCGCACGGTGATTCAGTCATGCACTGACCTTACTTTGATGTTTAAATCTCTCGACTATACACTACAAACAACAGACAGACTCAACATGAAGGACTTTTCTGGTGAGTTTGTAGAATTACAGATGAACTTAACCACAGGTTGTATACTGTGTAATAATCAAAAGAATGGAATTTGTAAGATTATGTTGATCCTCGGCGTGACTTTGATTCTAACATTAAACTGTAAACACTGATGCTTCGTGACAGGTTCTTCGATTTTTTAGCAAACGTTGTCAACAAAGTAATTACAACAACCCAACATTGTAGAAGCACAATACAAAAAAATGTACATCAGATGTACAAGCTGCTTCAAAATTATCGAACAATTGGAATTGGATCCAAAAGAAATGAAGCCACTGAATGTGTCTAAGCAACATCGAAAATTGTTCAAATCTGGTTATCAGTCAGAATGTTATTAAGACGAAATACAAAACAGCTAATGTATAAGATTTATACAAAAAGTAAGTATCTAGGTAAAGGTGCCAAATAGCCCCATAGCCTTGAGGCCATAGGGACAGTGGGTTGTTAAACTATTGTGTCTAGGCATGGTATTTGAAGGTGGTACCAACCCCTCTCCTTCCACTGCCTTTTACTTCCCCAACTTTAAGTCACTACGACAGGTACTAATTATTACACACCTGAGTGGAGTGAGGAATGTTGTGTTTAGTGTCTTTCAACCAGGAATGCAAGGAACTGATCCAGTGAATTCTCAACCTCACGTGCGGTGCTGAACTTATCCACTTGACTATCCAACGCCACAACAACAAAAAAAGCTGCCAGAAGGCCCATAGTCTTACCTTGTCCTTCCAAGACCTACCCACATACTATCCATCCTGAGGTTCTTAAGATATGCTGACTACACAAATATCCGGGATAACAATGATGTACAGTGTGTGCACACAACAACACACAGACTCACCGAAAACAATACCTCCATTTTCATGGAGGTAAATGTACTAACTTGTAATGCAGAAGAAGCCGTTTAATTGCACTCTCCATTTGCCAGAGCATCAAAATTCTTTAGCTGGACCGCACCACCACAGAATTTGGAGATTCATGCAATTAACAGATCTATGCGGTAATCAGTTGTGCTATTAACTGGCTTCTACTGTACTCATAAACCCGTATTCTTACCTGCTCGCTGCAGAGTCTTGTAGACGGGACACAGGTAGATGCCGGTGGTCGGCGGCTTGCGGTTGGGCATGGGTTTCAGCCACATGACGGGCATGTCCGTGTACAGCTCCTTGGGTTTGGACTCTCCCAGTTGGAAGCCCACGGAGTCCCAGCGCGCTCCCTCCAGGAACAACCCCCGGATGTACACACCGTGCTCCGGACGTTCTTTCAACTCAGCAACGGACTCACGCATCACCTGTTGGTAAAAAACAGATTTTTTTTAGTTGAAACTTAAATTATGTTTCAGTAATACTTGTTTTGTTTTAGTGGTACACTTTCTTGATTATGTGGATGATAATTCTGCACATACATCAATTTTGCCAATTTTTTATTGTAGAGTGATTGCCCATGTACCAACCTGTTTCTTTTTGATAGTAAAGATTTTAAAAAAAATCAATTTTGCCAAACCCACTCCCTGTTAAGATATACCCTGCTACTAAAACATTAACAAACTGGCTGTCTTATGTGCAACTTGACAGTATACAAGGGTCCAAACAAAGTTTAACCAAGGTTTTTAACCTCCTTGGTTTAACCAATACTAATTTAAAGCTTCTCACCTGGAAGTCAAAGGTGATGGTATCTATGGAGATGACCTGTGACCTGGCGAAGTTCTGCAGCGTGCCCGTCAGGAAGGCCTGCGGGAAGAAGAAGCCGGAGATCCAGAAGATGGTGGGGATGCCGTGGTCGATCCACTCGTGGACGAACTCCATCCGGGTCACCAGGTCAACCACTCAGGACGCAAGGGGCTTCAGAGATGGGTAGGCCTGCAAGGCAAAAAGAGCAAAATATATGATATGTTGTACACTGGCATGCATCAGATTACATTTGTATTCTAACTTTAAATGTCAGAAGCAAATAGCAAACCTTTCTTAATATATAATGTTTAGAATTTGAAGTTGAATAGGATTTCAGATTCAAGCTGTGATTTTGATGACATTCTGTTAGCGTTGTGCACCAAATTTTTGGATTAGGTGCACCATTGCATTAATGTCACATTTTTTGTATATTCTCATCTATTCGTGTATTGGACAAAAATTAAGCCCACCTTGCCAGCCCACATGGTCGGGACCTGGTTGATGTAGAGTGAGTTGGCCATGCCCTCGAGCTCTCCTGACATCACCACCAGACCCTTCAGCGCCTTCAGAAGGTCGTTCAGCGTCTGTCGGACTGTGTTCAGCAGACGATTATATCTGCAACCAGAGTCAGAGAAAAATCATTTTAAAGTTTAACAATGGGAGAAAGGACAGGTTGAAGGGTAAAGGAAAATATATTTTAAAAAATTGATGTACATGTAGAGCATGTCAGTTACTGATTTTATATTGTACAAAGGGGAGAAAAAATCATGAAAAAGCACAACTTGATTTGATAAAAAATTGTTTTGTAATAAAACATAGAGAGGCGTTTTGCAAAGAATGGTGGTCCTACTAGGAGTATGTTTTACTAATTTAAGATAAAGTTCAAAACGAAGCACCACTTTGTGATCTAGTAATGGGATTGCTAAACACAAGAATGAGAACTTACACAAAGAAGACTCAGAGGCAAAATAAAAACTAAAATCACTTTAACTATAAACCTGACTAGAATGTCATTTACAAATTCTAATCTAACAATTTCATCTTTTAGTGAAAAAGGACAATGTTGGAAGTTCAGAGGTCAAGGTTCATGACCCTACCTGATGACCTCCTGTACGACCACAGTGTTCATGGACTCCTCATACATGACAGGATATTTTTCCATGACAGGCCCCACAGGTACGGGTGGGGGTACCTTTTCCAGGATACCTCGAGCTGTGTCCTCCATAACCTGTAGGGCAGGAAAAAGGAAACGACCATTCAGATTACAAAGCCCTGAAAATGTAAGGAGACTACAATTATCTGCTCAGATTATAGAATGGCAATTAGTAGTCAATGTAGTTCAACAAATAATAGAGTGGCTGTATGTCCATCAAACAGTTGCATTTTAGAATTTGATGGAAGGGGGTGGGGCTACGATTATGAATGTGACCTGGTTGTAAGTTAAAAAGCGTACATCGCTGTTTGTTTCTTGACGTTTTCGTGGCAGTTTTTGCAATGACTGCACACCGCAAACTTAAAACTTGAATGTATTCACTGAAAGTTTATTCAGAACAGTTCTGCAAATTCATGCCCGTGAGCAAATTGCAGGTAACATGAAAGGCTACAAACAGTGTACAACAATGTAACAAGTGTCTACTCTAGCTATAGTCTAAAAGCTAACTCTAGTCACATACTGTACAGTATGTGACTATAGCATAACAACTGCAAGCCTAAGACACCACCTCAAACACATATTATTTTTTCCTCAACGCTAAATGAAATCACCACAAACTTATGGACGTATACAGACTACTGACCTCCTCCCGTGACTTGCCAGTGCTGCTGGATGTCTTGGGCTGCATGCTGACCAGCTCCTTCAGGATGGTGAAGGTCTCGTTCTGCGCAAACGTGATGTTAGCGTTGTCGTGGAGACCGAAGATCTCCGTTGGGTCGTTGATGGGGAGGCTCTTGATGTACGCCATGTAGGTCTGGAGGCAGAAGGTCAAAGTTAGTTTTCCCATTCTAGATTAACGAGTAGTTCTACGCATCTGAACTCTACTATGCCTTGCAGGGTCATATAGCTTGTGGCAATGAACCAGCTGGAAGACTCTTGCTGTGGTCCCCCGACATGAAGAGAAGGGTTGGCCGCCCAAGCACAACTCGTAAGAAACTCATTGAGGTCGAAACAGGGCGGGAAGGGCAAGAGCTACTCTCTGTGATGAAGGACAAGCAGTTCTGGAGGACTAACTTCGTCTTCTCCACCTCATACGAGGATGAATGATGATGATGATGATGATGAACTCTACTTCCAGTCACTTCCTCATTGTCTAACTTTGTATTACTTAGTGACACCATCCTCCCAATCAATTCCGGACATTCTATTGACAGTGAATAGACACACAAAATAACACAACATCCAGACACAAATTCATTTAAAACAATGCTTCTGTACATGGAGGAAAAATGCAGCAATGTTAAAAGAGATATCAAAACCTGAAGTCCTTCTGCAGTATTATTGAAAGCTGCTAGGGGTCCAAAATTTTAACTTTTTTGTTGTTTTGTCAAAACCAATGATTATACCAACATAACAAATTTTAGTCATAATAAAAGATCCATCCATGACTTGAATTAAGCTTTCCACACACACACACTCCCCAAAACAAAACCTGCTTTCCAGAGGTAATTAAACAAGAAAGCTTCTGAAAAAGCTGGCCGGTGCGTATTTTGGAAAAAGCCTGGATGTTAAACAAAATCACATGAAAAAAGAGTTTTTAAACATCGATTTTCTGAATTGGTCTGTCTTCTATTAAAAAAACACTACATGAGATTTGTCTAACAAAGAAAAAAAATTGTTACAAGTGGGATTCGAACCCACGATCCACGGCTACAAAAGCAAATCGCTATATCCACCCAGTGCGTAGACCGCTCGGCCACGCTAACTCCATTGCGTAGTCGTGCGTATAGAAGGGCTATAAGAAGAGTTTGGTTAAATTGACCGATCCATGCATGCATCCATGCAAACCAAACCGTTGAACGGTTGAACGAATGGCTTCTCTCGCCTCTAAGCCGGTGCTAAGCACCAGCAAAAAAAAAGAACTTACCCCATGATCGGCCTCAGGGCTGAGTTGATGGTAGACTCCTGATGGTGAGAACATGTGGGTCTCACTTAGCACCTTGTCTCTGTAGACAAGGTGTTGAGGATTTACCTTCTTGCTAAAGGGTTTACCTTCTTGCTAAAGGTTTTACCTTCTTGCTAAAGGTTTTACCTTCTTGCTAAATGTAAAAAACATGAACTCACCCCATGATCGGCCTCGGGGCTGAGCTGATGGTAGACTCCTGACGGTGAGAACATGTGGGTCTCACTCAGCACCTTGTCTCTGTAGACAAGGTGTTGAGGATTTACCTTCTTGCTAAAGGTTTTACCTTCTTGCTAAAGATTTTACCTTCTTGCTAAATGTAAAAACCATGAACTCACCCCATGATCGGCCTCAGGGCTCAGCTGATGGTAGACTCCTGACGGTGAGAACATGTGGGTCTCACTCAGCACCTTGTCTCCGTAGAAGTCCTGTAGGATGTTCATCATCGTGCGCCGGTCCCAGTCGTCCGTCACACGCCCGCCGTAGTTGATGTGACCTGCAGTATACGTCAGGACCTACAGGGGGCGCACGTACTGTTAGCATCATCTTAAAGTTTATTTCTTCAGAATTTCTTTCAGAACACTCAGTTATACAACAAAGCAAATGGAAGCCTGACAAATAAAGCTATCCACATTGGATTCTGTATACTAGTTTCATTGGGTTTTGTCAATACTCTGGCTTCTAAGTGAAGCTGGCCTAGGAGTGTGTTTTGGGCTCCCTGAGTAGCTCGCGCGCATGCAGATGACTCCCTTTGGCCAGCTGTACTCCTTAGCCATCTTGGATACTATCTTATATATGCCACTGGTATATCTGCCTGAAGATTATAGAGTGAGGGAGTACTTGGCAAGACAACATCACAGAATGGACATCTCTCAATCTGCAGGAAAGGTTGACCCCAGCAAGGGAAAGATGGGCCTGGAGATAGGCCATCTTCATGGCTACCTTGTCCCCCCCACCAACCAGGAGTGAATGAATGAATGAATGAATGAATGAATGGTTTATTGAAAAACGACATACCTCGCAGCCAAAGGCTGAATTGCGTATACGGTACAAGTGTGGCACAATAACATGTCTCAACTTATCGTACACTTTAAAACTTTAAGACAACTTTTCTCTTAATTGGAACATAAAAAACAATCGACTATTTACACTATCGCACAATAACATGTCTCGCCTTATCATACACTTTAAAACTTATAGACAATTGGTCTTATTCTGAACATGATAACACTCAACTATTCACATTATCAGCATTTGTTCAGGAGGTGGACTAGATATGGCATTGGGGAATTTCGGTATCGGTTTGTTCTGCACTTTACAGTTTTGAGCTTCTTAGGAGGTCATGGGACTAGGTAGGTAGTTGGCCTGACCAATAATAATGATATACCTTGAATGCTTATTGATGTGAGATACTTTCTAATCTTTAGATTTACTAATCTTATAATGTGAAGTGGCATGCATGTTTTAGTTCCTGAAATTAACATCCATCGAAAAATGATACTCTGTTCTTGAGTTCATGACTCCTTTAAATTGGATGAATTTACAGCACAGTAAAGATATACCTTGAAGGCAGGCATAAACAAGTCCACTAGCCCTATTGTCCAGGGCAAGTGAAAGTGCTGTTCGGGCAAGTGCATGTCCTACCCCACTTGTCCGATCGGGCAAGTAAGATTTTTCCATTGATTTTAGTGCAATTTTGATATACTTGTTACTTTTTACAGTCATGACATCAAGCAATTGTCTATAGAGAATTCCATTGCTGGAAGTGAAAATGCATATACTAGTAACAGTGACATTTGAATTTTGGGCAAGTGAAAAATTGGTTCGGGCAAGTACATTTTTTATGTGCTTGCCCGATAGGACAAGTGGATTTTAGAAAACTTGTTCAACCCTGACCTTGAAGGGAATCTCCTTGTACTCGTCCAGGAACATCTTCAGCTGGCTGACACAGATTCGCAGGTCGCCGTCCGTGAACTCGTACGGAATGTTGAAGCCCAGAGCGCCAAACTTCCTCCGTTCGATCACCGTACCGTGGAACACACTCAGGGAGAACAGCAGGAACTTGAAGGTGTCCGGCTAGAGGAAGGATCATAATACAAATTGAAGAAAAAAGTTATAATTATGATATAATAGTCATGTCTCTATCATAGAGCAACTTGGAGAACCTGATTTTTTCTCTTCTTGACAAGTCTTCAAGTAAGTAACAGTATTTAGATTTATACAAACTGAAATAAGATCTTGAAGTTTCAATTCTTCTATTCGCACACAGCACCAATTAATACAGGAGAGTCTGAATTTTTACCCTAATGGGCTACCATTTTCTTTTCAACAACAAGACTTTGAGGCGGGACATAGTAACTAAATTATAGGGATTCTGCACAAATTGGCTTGGTAATACCTTTCTTTAGCAAAAACACAATTACAATATATATATAGCACATGGACAAATTTAGAATCAAGTTAGTTTACAAGTAAGGCTATCAAATATAACACCCAGCACACACACATAATGCAAACACACACACACACACACATGTACACACAAACAAACAAACACACACACACACACGTGTACAGAAAATTTTTCAGTTTCTCTGAAGCCCTACCTTGGTACACGAGTTCAGGAAGTCGTCGTTGTAACCAGTGTAAGACTTGAGCAGGTTGGCCTTGATGCCTCTTGGAGGTTCCACAGTCATCTTGGAGGAGTTCTGGAGGATGGGCACGGGGAACTTGGGGCTGGGCATGGACGTCAGCCACAGGCGGAAGTCACGGTGGACCTGAAGGAATGAATAAATGTTGAGCAAAGCTTTCATCATCATCACGGTCTACATATCATTGGTGTTATACTGTCCTTTACGGGGTGACATACCCTTTCGTTAACTGATACAAGACGGGGATGAGCCAGGTCTCCCATCTGGGTGAATGCTTTACAAAATGTAGTTATTATAAGTGCACAAACTTGCCCCTAATGTATCCAGCCCTTGACACCATAAGTTATGTAGTACGTGCATCTGCCTTGGATTATACATAATGTAAATGCAGAAAATTTTGCGGTTGTTTCATGTTCGCGTTTTTTGTGTTGCAAATTTACTGCGAACTTAAAAACATTGCTAACAGTCTTTTTTCCCGCTACTGCAAAATCAAATCACTGCGAACTTAAATGCATTTACAGTACTGTATTGCACTTACATATTAATGACCTTTGTGTATTATTGATACTGTCAATACATGACATTACTATAAACAATAATGATTGTTGCGTCAGGGTTGTAGCCAGCCTGAAATCACTTTCAGTCCCCTCGATTTTGGGAATCCTATCGAGCACCGAAGGCATGGCGTGGTGTTGCGCGTCATTTCTAGGGGGTCTAGGTCCCAGAAAATTTTGAAACCTAGACCCTCTGAAACACTATTTCCTGCATTTTGAGGTGCAAATTTTGCTTGTAGACTAAGCTGTTCAATGTCATCTGTTTTGGTGAGGAAGAACACATGGGTTTCAGTTTTTTTATATCTTTACATATCAATTTTTGTCTGTCTCAGGGGACGGAATGGGGAAAACTTTTTTCAGTCCCCAGCTGCAAAATTCCTTCAAAGGACTGAAGGACAGGTGCTGGCTACAACCCTGTGTTGCGTATTCCAAAAGTTATCAGCAGCTGCTGGAAAACATCCCGCCGAGACATCCAGGGATTACCACACTGGGGTGTTTCTTGCACAACATTGAACAAAAGTTTCACGTGATAAACAGACCTTGTCAGAGTCGATGTTCTCGATAAGACGCTCAAGCGTAGGCATCCAGCTGGGCGAGAGATGGCAGTTCTGGAAGAACACCCATTTCCCGCGCTCCATGGCCGACCGCATCATGGCTTCAGCACGGGGACCCTAAAAGGAAGAGACGTTTTTGATATACATTGTATAGTTTTGATAGTTCAGAATGTCATTATTATGTCTTATTTTAGGAGGTGCTTTTGCGACAAGTACACATTCGATCCAAAAATGTTTGTATCCCCATACCCACACACTCCCAGGTTCATCATTATGTTACCTTCACAGAAGGGAACATATTGTTTTTGCTTTGTTTCTTCTTCTTCTCCGCACAAATAAGGTCAACGGCCAGGACCAGACGGCTGTCACCAAGGTAACCGGTAAAGTAGCAGGCACCATGTGGTGTTCGGTTACATAATGTAGCAAATGCAGGGCTCTAGCCAGCTCGAAATTTTTTTCCGTCAGCCAATTCCCCTTGTCGCGAAAACACTATTCCAGGAGTTAGAGAGACTGAATTGAGACCTTGAAAAACGGGTTTTAATGAGATTATCGTATGCAAAAGGGCACCGACACACATTATCAACAATCATAACAATAGCAAAACAAACAGTGTGTGGCTTTTACGGCCGTGGACAGCGTCCCCAAGCCGCCTGTAGCTTCCAAGGAGCTTTTATCAGATTTTTGTCCGTCAAGGGTGACGGATTGTTTTAAATTTTTTTCCGTCACATGCAGCAAATTTCCGTCAATTGACGGAAAAACGGACGCTGGCTAGAGCCCTGAGCAAATGTCAGATCTAGAGGGGCTCGGGTCACTTAGCCATTTAGAAATGTGTTCAAATAAGAATGAACAAAACAGTTGCCTGAGTGTTAGACTACAAAACATGTGAAGGTAACATTCTGTATTTGCTTTCAAATATTACCTTCCTAGTTTGGGTTGACTTTCTTATCTTAGGAGGGGCAAAAGTGTGCAGAGTAACCAGTGGGAACCCAAAGGATAGGGTCGCTTGGAAGCGCAGTGTGAAGATTAGAAGACTACTGCCCACTATGTGTTAGGGACCCCAGCAGCATACAGGATACTGCTAACTGTACCAGTAACCACTACTGCAAAATATATCAACCATTCATTCTCACTCATCGCTAAGTTACAAGTATTTAATGTCAGAAAGCATGATTGTATCATTTCTCTGAAATAACATGATGATCTTTCTATCAGATTCTATACAATTTCCTATCATGATACTGTAATTCCTGATTTTTTCACTGTAATGTTATGTTCACGGTTTTCACGGTGACGACTGTAACGTGAACTTATCATTACCGATAAAAAATAATTCACAGACTTTTTTCATGCGCACTTGCCTCGACAGTGAACATTTAGTTCCGAGAACAAGTTCAATTTTCTCAGACCGTGAAAATTTGGTACCGTGAAGATAAAGTGAATTACAGTAGACCTTAGGGGTTACATCACAGATGGACGAAAAAGCCAAGTGAAGTTTTACTTTCAAATGAACAATCAAACTGCATCATAGAATTTGTGACACTTTGAAAGGTCGCACCTGTCCCTGTCCAAGGGAAATGGAGTTGAGTTTCTTGGAGAATCTCATCTCCTCTGCAAACTTGTACAGGTCGGCTGCAGGGTCCGTTCCCGTGGACAGGACAAAGATGAGCGGTGTGGTGGGCGACGAGTCCCGGTATGTCACGGACAGGTCTGCAGTCTGTGGAAATAAATAAATATTTAACACATAAATAAAAACAATGAACAATTCAGGGCTCAAAATACTGGGTGCATGCATTTCTCAACTAAAAAAAGCGAACTTTTCTCTACCGTGCCATCAGTCCATGGAATGTCCTACCGCCACACATCAAATCCCTGCCCAACATTTCACGATTTAAAACGGCAATCTACCATCATGTATTCTCAAGTTGATAGTTTTTTTTTGATGATTGTGAATGTTTTATCTGTTATGTATATATATACATGTATGTTTGTGGTGTATATGTTCGAACCCTGGAAGACTAGCCCTATGGGCTAAAGGGTATCTTGATAAAGGAATAAAGGAATTTCTGTGCATCCAAAATTCAAGCTATGCACCTGAAAGGTTTTCAATAAGGAATTGGCACAATGGAATGACATGGATGGTGCAATTTTTCTGGTTACTTGATGTGTAAAAGTGTTGTAACAGACTTACAGTACTACTGTGTACTTGAGTAATACACACAACACGGACTACTCCTGATATTTAAGTGTCAGGAATTATGAAAATTTAAAGTTTGTTGTATGCCTTGGTTAACCGTTAAGATTTTGACATCTGCAGCAGCATGTTTTAGAAAATTATTTGTGTTTATCGCAATTTTTCTGAATGCTCAAAGCTGCGTTAGCAACTTTGCATGCTTACATCTGGTGCCTACATTTCATACCTACTACTCTGAGCTTGAACTCAATGTTTGAATGAAAGCATGCATGAGAGAATGAAAAAATGAATGAAATGTAAGATGAGTCACCTGTGGCTCGATGAACCTCTGGCCCAGCATGTGCGCAACATAGTCCTGCATGGCGTTGGTGACCATGTCCGACCGCAGGCACTTGATGACCAACATCCGCTGGAACGTGTCCAGATCCGTCTTCCACGGGCCGGGAAGGTCCTCGCGGTGGGGCTCAAGGCTGACAAGAAGAACAATTGGATAAGTCCCAACTATCTATTTAGTGTTAACATGAAAGATGATCTGTGTCGGTAGAACTCATTCTGGATAAAGTGCAACTGGAATTTCCAACACAAAACAAAAATTGGATTTTTGACATATCAACTCAAGTCTTTGTCAAGGAATGGAGAATTCACTGCTTCTACAATGTCACGTTATTCAGATAGCACATGTGACTCCGTGAGCAGTGGATCATAAGTTGCAGAAAGTCAACAGTCCTTGATAAAGACTGCAGTCGGTCAGTCGAAAATTTGGGCAAGTCCAATTTTTGTTTAATATCCAGAATATCTTTAATTAGTGTTGGTTAGGTAATAAGTTTTGTCACACTGTCATTCACCAACACAGGTGAACTTTCATGCTAAGAACAAGAAAAGTTATCATTTATTGTTACTGATCTTGACTTGTAGTCTGAGTTACTTTCATAGCACAATCATTGATTCTTATGTGTCTTATGTTTTTCTTCATTGCTCTCAGTGTATTTGACAAATTTTGATGGCATCAGTTTTTGCATAATGTTGACATGGCCCCTACAAAACTACAAACTTACACGAAGATGAAAATTAAAACGGATGGAAAGACAGAAAGACGTACACTGTCGGGTAGGACAAAAAGAAGGAGAAAAGAAACAACTTAGAGTGAAGGAAGTAAAAATATCACCTGGTAAGATTCATGCCCAGTAAATTCTCACCTGTCAAATATCCCCTTGAAGCCTTCAAGGTGGTTCAGGAAGTCTTCAGCAAATGATGAAAACTTGGGCTGTGGAGAAAAAAGGGCACTTCAAGATCACTCTGGGATGACAAATAGGAATATTGCTTTACAAATTCCTGCAGTACATATTTTGCAATATTGTTCGCTAGGTATGCTCTGAAGAGATTAATCTACCATTACACCAATTATTGGCAGAAAACAGAAGTATATACTTAATGCTACTAAGCGCTGTATTCTGGCAGAATTAACCATTCTACCAATAGGGAACCTGCAAGGAGTCCGTCTGTTGATAGGGACTTTGATCAGGATGCTACAAAGTGTTAGGGTGGTCTCCCATTAATAAGTGCTCAATTAAAGTTTAAGAAGATTCACAACTCTGACCAGTATTGGAAACTTCAAAAAGAGACTTATGATACACATCATTTCTTTATTCACACCGACGTTTCGGTGACCGTCTGTCCCCTTCTTCCGGGCAATTTTGCCAGGATCACATTGTATTGTGTACAAAGACTCTCTTCATTCAGTGATGTACCAACCTGATGAAACTTTTCACAGAGGTCTGATCAGTATCTCTACTCACATAGTGCCAGATTGTGCCATATACAGTATATGAGTCTGTCTGTAGAATCGGAGAAGGAGTTGTCTGGACTCTGTCATTCTTGAGAATGATGAATAAAGTCGAACCGTTCGAATTCTGTTTTTGAGCTGTCATTGTCCCAAAGATGCGAATGAAGTCCGTAGAATCAAATCAGGCTGAGAAGGAGGCCTTACCAGTGCCTGCAGGGTGAGGATGTCTCCCCAGGACCGAGACGACAGCCAATGTGGGGCGGGATTAGGCAGATCCTTCGGCACCAAGGTTCCACCGGCAAGCAGGTACCTCCACTCATCCTGTACACAACACAGGAGCATTTAGAAAAACAACAACAACAAAACAACAACACAGGAGCATCTTGATTGTATCTAGGGGTTAGGCAGGTCCTTGGGCACCAGGGTCCCACCAGCCAGCAGGTACCTTCACTCATCCTGCACACAACACAGGAGCGTTTAGAAAAACAATAACAATGCAGTCCTTTATTTTGCCTATTTTTGCATTATGGGAGTTGTGGCATCTAAAGACATACTATACAAATCTGTCTTTAGCATAGAGTCCCTTGAAATCCATTGTAATTGATTCAAGAAATCCTAATAACTCATACATGTGTATTCCAGTATGACTGTTGTATATGCAATTAACGATGGGGGGGGGGGGTACAAACTCAGCAACATTTGGGATTGCATCTCACCTACATCACCTACATGCAGCAACGAGAAGCAGAGCTCCAGTTAGAAGCTCTGAAGAAGATGTCTGACAGGCATTGAAATGTCAGCTAAGGTGAGATTGACTGGTTGTGCAAAAGAAAAACTCCTATATCCTATTATGTATCAAGTAAATGTACGCACCATGTCGATCTTCCCATCGTTCATGAGGATGCGGGCGCACAGCAGGAAGGCGAACATGAGCTTGTGTTTCTCGAACAGCGAGCGGCACACGTTACTGTACAGGCTGAACGTCATGTACTCGTTGATGTTCTCGATACGCTGCTCGATCTTTTCTATAAGCCAAAACAACAACACAGAGTCAAGCTGTTATAAAGATACACTGTTCTTTCTTTTCTGTAAGCCAAGACAACAACACAGAGTGAAGCTGTTATAAAGATACGCTGTTCAATCTTTTCTGTAAACCAGTACAACAACACAGAGTCAAGCTGTTATGAAGATACGCTGTTCAATCTTTTCTGTAAACCAGTACAACTACACAGAGTCAAGCTGTTATAAAGATACACTGTTCAATCTTTTCTGTAAACCAAGACAACAACACAGAGTCAAGCTGTTATAAAGATATGCTGCTCTTTCTTTTCTGTAAACCAGGACAACAACACAGAGTCAAGCTGTTATAGAGATATACTGCTCGATCTTTTCTGTAAACCAAAACAACAACACAGAGTCAAGCTGTTATAGAGATACACTGCTAGATCTTTTCTGGAAACCAAGACAACAACACAGAGTCAAGCTGTTATAAAGATACGCTGCTCGATCTTTTCTGTAAACCAAGACAACAACACAGAGTCAAGATGGTGATAAAAGAATCATTGGCATTGTCATAATCACTAATATCAGTCATACTGAACGAGTTGAAGAATGTTACGTTTGTACAACGTGCCATTCACACTGACACAAGGGCCTGTCCTTGGTGCTGATGGCCACTATCACTAACACAAAGGCCTGTCATTTGTGCTGGATGTCATTCACAATTTTAGGCACATGCTATAGCCTTTATATGCAACTAGTTTTGTAATTCTTCATTTGGTGACAATCTATGTATTGTAATTTGTCCCTACAATCATTGACTTTTAAAATCAGGGATGGTATGGTCTTGATATCAGTTATTATGCACTCTATGGGCATTTGCGATGCATATAGGTTTAGCAGGAACATACAGCTGAAGTGTGAAGATACCATCATTAGAAACGTACCTGCTCTTTCAGCATTGGCGATGCCGTTCAGGAAGATGGAAATGAACCATTCCAGGGAGTACTGGTACATGGGGTCTACATTGGCCTGGGGGCACGAAAGAGCAACAATATGTCATGGACATGGAACACATTGTAAAAGAATTCAGGACAACAAAGTCCAATCATATGATCCCAGTGAGGGACAAAAGAAAGTAGCCCTAGGACTGTAACATAGATGCAAATGGTGATTAAAAGAACAATCTACAATCATAGATATTATGACTCAAATTGTAAATCTGTCTGCAGTTTATGGTGTGTCATTCTTTATCTAAATACACAGAAGAGAAAAATACATTAGGGCTAAAAAACCAAGTAAAAGCCAACACAACTGATACAGATACACGGTTTGGTGAGTCATTCTTTATATGTTTTTGATTTATAATGAATTAGATTTTATTCTAAAAACTTCTGAAAGCCCAACTGACCAGGTCTGTGACACAGAAGAAGAGGATCTGTGTGCGGACGGCCACAGGGATGTACTGGGACCGCGTCTCATCGATGTCCTTCTCTGTCTGCTCCGCAACCACCACTTTAGCCTGGGGAGGGGAAGAGATGAAAACTACATTGTCAAGAATGTGTGTTACAATGCTACTTAATTCTCAAAAACTCAAACCAACATTTCAACATCATTGTTTGTTTGTTTATTTTGCACATAAAAAATAAAAACAAAGTAAAGAAAGGTAAACTTAAGTAAGAACAGTGCCAGATGAGGGGAGAAGCCTGCATGGCATTAAATTCCTAATATCCACCATAAGTATATGTGTATATGCTGCCAGACTTGGTCTCAACAACAACTCAAGGGACTGACGAAAAATGGTTGGTGGTTTGTCCTGATTTCTGGTTGTAACAAGCACCATACAAAATTGGACTGTTTTAGATTGCGACTGGAGCTGGCTACACTGAGTGGCTGGCTGGCCAGATTTAAAATTGTGCTTCAAATTGTCAACTTTCTATGATGTTTAAGTATCAAAAAAGAACAACTCACAAGCTTCTGAATTACAAGCTTCCAAATAACACAATTACAAACTTCTGAATAACACAGTTACCATATACTCAGACTCTTCTTCAAATCTTGACCCTACTGACCTTGATCTCTGCAGACTTGACCTTGGAGGCCTCCAAGGTCTTGATAAGATCTACATCGTCCACAGGACTTCCTTCTGAGGAGCTGAGGCGGTACAGGATCTTGTCTTCGATCTCCTTCAGTTCCTGTTTCATCTTGGCGTTGGACACGATCAGCTGATTCTTCGCCTCCTCGAGATCAGGGCGCTCCTCTGCAACCACGATGCCTAGCAGCTGGTCTTCGAGACCACTAGGGCACGAGGTAAAATTCTAGATGAATTGCTTTTCTTTTGTTTGAACATTTTGAAGGCATGTTGGCACATTCTGTCACTTGTATACGTATGCAACTAGTAACAAATCAAAATAGAGCAAGGCCTAGTAAAAAAATAGTAACTGTTGCATTTACATGACATTGTATTCAAAGCAGAGAGAAACCAAGTGTCTTATCAAGTGAAAGATTGACCATATAAATGTCAACTTGGAGATACTGCATTTACTTAAAATAAACTAGAACATAACTTAACAGATGATACTGTAATCATAGCAGAAACTGAATGATACACAAAACATGTTTGTGTCTCAAATGAAATCCACCCAAATCTTAGAGGAATAACCTTTAGTTGATTTAAAAAGTCAGCCTGTAACATTTCCAAAGGGGTATCAAGTCACAAAGTTAACACAAAACATATCCGTACCTAGGAGACAGAGTGAAGTTGACAAGTGTAACTTTAGCGGACACTTCGGGAGTGTAGTGAGGGTTGGGCAGTTTGGTGGTGATGTAGAACTTGAAGTCATCGTGGTACGGAATCACAGCATCACCCAGCTTGATCACAGTACTGCCTGACTGCTTAAAGGTCTGTAAAGAGAGGGAAAATAATTGGTTATCATAAAATCAATGTTGTTTAATAGCAACCATTATAGGACAGAGTTGAGAAGTTTGGTACATGACTCTGTAATATTTTTCACACGCAATACATGCATGGAAAAAATTTGAATATCGCCTAGCTTTAACTTTGGTGCACCATTAAATACAAGTAGACCGAAGAAGGCTTTTTAAATTCAGAGCATCAAATGCTACTTATGTTTGTTGCTGTATGGAACTCTTAATATCCTAAACACAATGCTGAGCAAATGTGTTAACTTTTCAGTGCCATTAAGATCATGAAATGGATTTCTAGCTCCATTCCCAGTACCTGTTTGAGCAGAATGGGTTCCAGTGCAGGGTCCATCTCCTCAGCCACGTTTTCCAGTAGACACGGTTTACCGAACCTCACAGCGTTCTCCAGACTTCTCAGGAAGTCACGATCTGTCAGTTTCATCACATCCAGACCGTTATCTTTTTCCTGAGGGATACAGAATAGTTTCCTTTATTTACTCACATATTTAAGAGATTATCATATGATTAGTAAGAATGTATAAAATGCTCAAGGCATCATCTAAAAATACAACAGAATGAACGAACTCTAAAGATGCCCTTAGAAGTCAATCTAAAAATGTTCACAGTTTGCACATTGACCTCTTTATTCACTGCAAATTTAAAATCACTCTGCAAAAATGGTTGTTCTGTCTTAATACTCTTATGCCTACCTAAACCTTTGTTTCAATCATGAACTGAAAACTGTTGTGAAAACTGCCTACTATGAAAATGAATCCACGTGAAATTACATACAGTTTTAGCAAATGTTGCAAAAGCTTTCAAGTGAAGGAGGGAGAGAAGGACGGAGGGAAAGAGAGAGAGAATGGGGGAAAGAATGAGGAAGAGAATGAGGGGTGGAATGAGAGAATCAGAGGGTAAGGAGGGAACGAGGGAAGGTAAGAGGGATGGAATGGAAAGGGTAAAAAGGAGGGAGAGAGGAAGAAAGGTAGGATCTAATCTATAATCTATTTCTGATCTACAATAGCTGAACTAAGAAAATAAGCCAAACATTTACCATGTTCTTCACCCATTTGTTGGCCTGCCCCTGAGGGTCGATGAAGAGCGGCCATCGGCGCGAGAACTGAACCACGATACCGTTCTCCACTGACAGGTTGTCGCGCGGCAGCCCCGCGATCTGCCAGCTGCGAATCTTGACGGGGTCTCCCAGTGTGCTTGTCAGGGACTGCTCCTGAGAGTGAGGCACTCCGTTCTCCTTTAGCCCCTCGATCCACAGGTTCAGCAGGTCTTGGCGGTATTCACCCTGTGTGTGTGTCAACAAGTCAACAGGTTAGATTACAAATTACCTGCACCAGACAATTATCACCTGCACCACTCTGAAATTAGGAAGTATGGATCATACTAAAATTGTTGCGCAACTATTGCTAGTTTTTCTTTTATGCTTAATGGGTGCTAACAGACCATGCAGCTAATAACAATCCACATACAGCTACATCATAGGACATTTACCAGGTATGTATAAAACCCAGTACATGAACAATTGCAGGTTAGGTGCAAGTAGACACCAGAAATACCTGCACTGGTCCAATTTTACCTGCACTAACTTGCATTTGCAGGTGGTATTTCGAGCCCTGTAATTATAGTACATGTAAATCAGAACTCACAGTGAAGACTCCCAGGTATGCCACTGCTCCAGACGCTGCCAGCACGTCTCCGACGGCGTTGTCCACCATCTTCTCCAGGTACTTAACCGACTCCGCCCAACGAATCTTCTCGTCTGCCAGCCCGCCAATCAACTTGTCAGCTCGAATCTACAGAAAGGAAAGTGATATTGATCAAGTTTTCTAAAACTGAAGAGCTAGTATTCCACTGGTCGTTACAGAGAACACAGACTCTTGGTACAGTATTTACAGGTTCATTGTACCGGGGAAATTCCCCTAGCTCTTTTTGACAAGCACAATGAACAGTGGATCACGGCTTAGCGTCGCATCCTAAGGACTGTAACCCTTTCTGGTAGCGTGCATGTTGGGTGAGTGACACAGCCAGAATCAAACTTACGCTTCTAGTTCAAGAGGCAGGGCCACTAACCACTGGACTATGCACACTAAATACAGAGGGGTTACCATGAAAACATTAACAAGATATCACTGGCCATGGTACTGAAACTACAGATTTTCTCATCTGTCAGTCTACAAGGCAACTTGGCTGCTCGAATCTACAGACTCTGAGGAGGAACTATGTTTACTGTTGTTGTTGTTGTCTCTCTAACCGCTTCAGTTTGTCGGTGTATGGTCACATGTGCTTTCCTTCTCTTCCTTCTCTCTCTGTGCTTCCAAACACGTGTTTCACACTCACTGCTTTTTCCAATTGGTCGGCTTTTGCACACTGTTTACATTACAAGATGTCACTGGCCATGGTACTGAAACTAAAGATCTTATCTGCACTGTAGAACGTATACATTATAGCGTTCAAACGTGTTAATCGCTGACTAACTAGCCTTATATAGATAACCGAGTAATATCATTTGTATCATAGACTGACATTCTAGATCGTACGACTGCTAGTCAAGCTGTAAACACGGATCACCTCTGTAGTCAAAGTTACATGTATCGTTAATACTGTTGTATATTGTATACTATTGTATAACGTATATTGTAATGTTACCAGGGCTAGCCCTTGATAATAGCCTCAGGCTAGTTGGGTAGCCCTGGCTGTATTTCTCATGATTATACAGCCGAATAAATCAAATCAAATCAAAATCTTTTTCAGTCTACAAGTCAAGTTGTCAACCCAAACCTCCATGAGGGTTATAAAAAAAACATTACGATACTAAAACGAACAAAAAAAGTTATCTTATTGTTAGAAAATCAATGATTGTGATTGTGTCCTGATTGTGACTCACCAGTCTCTGTTCACACTCGTCACACTTCTGTTCCAGTTCATCCTTCTTGGCGACGCACTCCTCGTATTTAGCCTGGAGCGTGGCGATACCCTCCTCCACCTCGGCCAGCTGGGCCTTAGCCTTCTCCAGGATGGCCTGGGTCCGGGCTAAGTCTTCCTGTGCACCTGCAAGGGCAGCCTGGGGAGAGAGGAGGTTATGGTGATTACTCAAGGAGACCATCTGGATAAGAAAGTCTAGTGATGAACCGGGACGAGGGGGGATACAAGTTTAGCCACATTTGAGACTGTTTTCTCACCCAAAAAGCGCCACCTACATCGGCTACATATAGCGGTGAGAAGCAGAACTCCAGTTAGAAGCTCTGACGAAGGTGTATGGGAGACATCGAAACGTAAGCAATGTAAGTACCTACTGGTTGTGTGAAAAGAATTCTCCTATATCCGGTGATTACTTTTTTTGAATGAATAAATGAACTTAATTGCATGTCATTTGAACATGGTACAACGTCAGGCATCAATTGATTCAATGATGCTCGTCTCGTCTAAGGTCTGTCATCTCGGGAATATGGAGTCGTAAATTTCGCATTGACATACTGTGATATACAAATCAAACATCTGTTACAATACATTCTCTTCTTTTTAGAGTGTTACATAAAATTATCTAATTACGTGTCCCCAACAAGAAACAGTTTGATGCCACCACCTCTACTGCCCTCTGTTCAGAGACTTACCCTCTTAGGAGCGACCGACTTGGCCACGAAGTGGTACTTGGCGTGCACCCACTGGCAAATACGTGTACTAAACACTTGCCGATATAATCTGGTCATTTTCTACTTGGTCCAAAATCCGGTCTACTGACTGGTCCAACAAGAAAAACGGTTTTGTACTGGTACATCGAAATGGGGCCCAACCCCTACCACTACTACTACTACGGTCAGTCTATACAGACTCTACACAAAGGAAACTAAACAACAATGGAGACTATTAGGACTAAGTATAAAGTCTGAGACGTACAAATGTATAGCAAAAGGGCACTTACCCTCTTCGGAG
>NC_049997.1:2363271-2368015 GCF_000003815.2 Branchiostoma floridae | reverse complement strand
CCGAAGTGGTACTTGTGCATGGCGCGCACCCACTGGCAGATGGAGGTGCAGGCCTTGGACACTTTGGCGATGGCGGCGGGCTGGAACTCCTCGTTGTCGATGTACGGCTGGATCAACTTGATGGCGCTGTCTGGGATGTTGTCCTGGGGTAGAAAGTTATCACACAAAAATATTACATCTATTTAGTGAAATGTTGGAGATTCACAGATTCTAATGATTTTACTGATGGCAAGTACAGACAGTGGGAAAATATTATGTAAATGAGATCTGGCAAATGCAAGTATATTGTAAGTTAAGGAATGGATGCTATAATCATTATAGCATTGGTAACGGAAATCTGAATTGGTTGTCTAACATGTTTATAACCCCTTCCACAGTTGATTTGTTTTGGGGAAAAACAAGCGTGACACATCCTAAATGAATTTGCTATAGTTTTACATTTATGAAACTCCACCATTAGTGGAGTCAGGGAGACAACCACGCACTTCCTTCGTGTTACGATCAAGCCGTCCAAACTGGAACCTTTAGCTTACATGTACATCCCTTAACAAAATGCTACCTCAACAGGCATAAGGAACTGTAAAAAATGATTCCAAACATGTTTCCCCTACCTTGTCATACTTGAAGAGACTCTCCAGGAACTTGCCAGGGTCCTGCAGCAGAGCCTTGCCGGGGTCCCAGTAGTCATCCACCTTCTTGCCAGGCTGGTCTCCGGCAACCTTCTTGGGTTTGATACTCTTCATGATGCAGACAGCCTCGATCACCATCCGCACACCGCCGGGCGGGCGCTGCATGGCACGCACCTGCGCACATACACAGATATTGTTACTGATACCGTCTGCCAAGCACCTTTGACCCTTTGCTGACATCACACTTCCGTTCCGGATGTGTGTCTTAGGCTCTGGGTCACTTCAACTTGAGAAGGACCAGAGGACTGATCGAAAGCTTGTTGGTAAGCGTTTATTTTGTGCACGGATACATGGTCTTAAAATTGTAACATAACACAGAAATTGTTATTTGCTGTTATTCATTGTTATTGTTTTTTTTTCACATTAAAAAAAATCATAATGTACAAATGGAAGGTACAAGATGCTGCAAAAGACAGAAACCTAAAAGGTTTATCAGGGGTTTCCCCTTACCTGGGGCCTTAATTCATCAGTTTGTACCATTTAACAAATGGATGCTTACTAGACTAAGTGTAACCAGCTGTTGTATGCCTGTGAAAATGTTGTAAACATTTTTAAATACCATCTAGTACACTCTAAGTCGCAAAAGCGACTGCTAGATTACATTCAAGCATTATACAATAAAATTGACAAAACGACACCCACCTCAATGACATCGTTCTTGTTGAGAGACTTCAGACTGGCCAGGGCGGCGTCCAGAGCCGGTAAAGCCTCGTCCAGGTCCTTCTGAGCATCGTCTGCGATGGCCTGGGCCTCCTTGGCCTTGGCAGTGGCCTCCGTCTCCTGCTGAACCACTTCCTTACGGGTTTCCTCAGCAACAATCTGTAAACAAACAGGTTCGTATCAACACTTGTCCAATATTGCTCTACACAATAACGATTGGCCATTGTTTTCATTGGTGACTCACTTTTGATCGATATTTTTCAAGAGAACTTTTCCTTACAGGTTTCCTCAGCAACAATCTGTTAACAATCAGGTTCGTATCAACACTGTCCAATATGGCTCTACAAAGTCAGCATTTTTTTCCATTGGTGCAATACAGACAATAATTGTACAGTTCTCTGTCATCTGGCTCAACAAAGCATTTACTTTTACTTAATGGAAGAGGTATAAAGTAGGCCGTATACATCAGGGCACACCAGCCATCACTGAATAGAGACAGTGGGCATTATAAACTTCCTGGCATATTTGACCAAATGCTGATGTCACGTATCCGCAAGATTCACGTGTCTGTAACTCTTGATATATGAATTTACGATCTGAAGTGATTGGTCATCAGTATTGACCCTGAAGAAGGCAACAAAATCATACAGTCTACATAAAAAGTCTGGAGATGTTTTGAATGAATCGTGAGATTTTTTCCAACCATCTTGCATATTTTTCCAAAACATCAATTGAGAGAGGTATAGAGGGTCTCAGCCCAGAAATTCGGGCCAAAGAAATCTATTTTGTATTCTCCTTGTATTATAAGATCCTTCAAGTCTAGAGAGGTTTTGAATGAATCATGATATTTTTTCCATTTTTCGCAGCATCAATTGAGAGAAGCATAGAGGATCTCAGCCAAAGAAATCTCTTAGACTAAGTAACTTCTTACAGTATCTTTAGCGATCTTCTCCATGGTAACGACAGTCTCCTTGGAGGCCTCCTCCAGAAGTGGCTTCATCGTCTCCAGTTCCTCCTGCATCTTGGCTACCTCATCAGCTGTGGCCAGGAGCTGCAGAGCAAGAATACAACATTGTCAACTAGGGGTGGGTACCGGAGCCGAAAATTCAGTCCAGGTCCAGAGGATCAGGTCCAGCTCCGAACATGAGCCTAGACCTAATTGTCCTTGAAAACTTGTGAATTGGGCAATACTCAAAACAATGGTCCAGCAATGCTACAAAGGATTTGTTTGATGCAGTATGTGACTTCTATAATTGACATTTTAATAATCTTCATGTAAACAACACTAAATTACATGCCTCTGTTAACTTAGACCAAGTTTGACTGTAGAAACTTCAAGTTGGTAAATTGACTATCAACTCTGCTCTACTTTGCTCTTGTTATCTTCTCGGACCGGTAAGTTCCAAACACACATTCAAACGCCTGCTGGTATAAACTGTTCATTTGACCTTAAGTTTGTTCTGTATACTGTTATCTAACAGTTTTCTGTGGCTTATGAGCAAAACTGCAAAGGGAGGATTTATCTGTTAATTTACCAATGTATATTTTTGTGTATATGTAAAATGAATTTCAAAAAATCTTAGACCATACCTTATCCAATCCAGTCTTCATCCTGTTCCTGGCGGTGTTCAGCTCCTGTTTCTTCATTCCCAGCAGCTTGGAGAAGATTCCCAGCAGCTCCAGGTAGCTGGTGGGGGTGACGTAGTTGTGTCGGGACAGCTCTGCCAGGTACTGCTGGGACTTCTGTGCCACCGTCACCTGCATCGCCATGCACATCTTCACCTGGGGAGACAACGGCAGACAAGGATGTCATTTTTGCAATGAATCATTATTATGTATGGTTTCATTTCAATTTCTGTATCAGTATCAAAAACAATTATAATAACTTTTTTAAAATCTTTGTTTTATTTGCATGTTCCTACCCATGTGGCCTAAAGGCAGCAAATCCGATGATGGGGTACTAAAGACTAATTACTATAATTGCGTGTAGTATTACAATTAAATAAACAATATATAATCAATGTGTTGTATTATTTGATATAATGTACCATTTGTTACAATGTTTTCTGTCCCCCCTCGAAAATCAGCATACTTTAGTGAAGGGGCCACCAAGAAGTCTTTAAGATTCAAAATAGATAAATAATCAAGTAAATGTGCAAGTGCGGGCGGCTGTGTGCATCAAGCTTCGGAGTTAGAAGGCACATAGACTGGTTTATTGGTTGAACACTCTTGGCAGCCAAAAGGCTGAATTGTGATATTCACAGTTACAAGCTTTTTACAAACACTACAGGTGAATACATCAATCACCTTATACACATTTGTTGTTACAAAGTTTTTACAAGCACTACAGATGAATACATCAATCACCTTATACACATTTGTAGCTAATTTACAATCATGATAAAATACAATAATAATTACACATCAATTTAAATAAAAGTTATTCACTGCTGTTCAAGAGTTTGACAATGTAAGGTAATGGACTTTGGGCATATCGTTTTGTGCGTGCTGGTATGGTGTCAATTTTGTTTGTTTGTCTCGTTTTCCTCCCTGTGACTTCACCTCTTGTGCATGGTAGCCAAGTGTGGTACAGGTTTGACTTGGCCAGCTTCTTTCCAAACTCCAGGCAAAGGTCCTCCGTCCTCTCATAGAGGCTCTGTAACATCAGGAACCCCTTCCCCAAAGAGTATACTAGAGAGTCATCTTAGATATTGAAAGACAACCAAGAAGAATACGAAGATAAGTAAGGGCCTGATCTGTGCTGTCAATGCCGGGGATCTCATGCAGGAAGGTGTTTGCCACAGAGCCCCAACCCCCGAAGAGTACACCAGAGAGTCATCTTCGATATCAAAGGACTACCACTTAAAGATGAAGAAAACTAAAACCCACCAGTCCGTCCATGAGGGCCTGATCCGTGCTGTCGATGTCGGGGATCTCCTGCAGGAAGGTGTTTGCCACGGAGGTCAGGGCGTCCGCAGGCCACTCGCTGAACCAGTCGATCGTGCAGCAGTTCACCAGCGACGGGAACTGGCGCAGGCGGGCACGGAACACCTCTCCGATCGGGCTACGGAGAAGAAAAGTTTTGTTACATCAAGTCCTTCTCGCACCTCATAATGAAGAAGACAACGTAACCAGTCAATCATGCAGCAGTTCACCAGGGAGGGGAACTGGCGCAGGCGGGCACGGAACACCTCTCCAATTGGGCTACAGAGATGAAGAATGTTTAGTTTAAGTCCCTCTCACATCTCATGCACATATCAGGTGAAACCTATCTCCATTACAATAGCCTTCATAAGGATTGAACTCATGACCTACCGAATGCAAGCATACTTGACCATTGCATATCAAGCAGAGGAGGGATTAAAAGGTTAAAATATCATTACTGAATCAAGAAA
>NC_049997.1:2310122-2363171 GCF_000003815.2 Branchiostoma floridae | reverse complement strand
TTCACATCAGATTCTGTGTTAAGTTCATGTACCATGAATTACCAACTTGAAGTGATAGTCAGTGCAGGCATTATATGGTTAAAGTAACAATTGCAACATGTACCTCATACAGAGCACCATGTGGGTGTTACTCCGGACCCTCTTGGTGTAGGCCTGGTACAGGTTGGTTTTGGTTGGCGCGATCCCAGCGTCCTGTACGATAGGTTTCATGGAGGTGTAGATGTTGTCCAGCTCGTCCTGAGCGTAGATGTTGGGCACGTCTCCCGAGTTCAGGATATTGTTGATGTCCTCCAGGAAGGCTTCGCTCTTGATCTGAAGAGAAAATAATAATTTAAGTGTCATGAATTTCTCACCAAGACTTGATTTAGAAAAAAAAATTATTGAAAAATAACAATTATTAGAGTTCTAGAGTTAGAGAATTACTAGAGCAACTTCATACCTCAATGAAACACTTAAGTCGATTCTATGCACATTAAATTCTTTTAATCTTTCTTCAGTTATCCTGTTTGGAATGTTTTGACAAAAATGTCCCTGCAGTTTCAAAATTGAATGGTAGGGGGCTCAAACTTGCCACCCCCTTATCTTGACATCAAAAGCTACCTGCCACCCAAATGATTGTCAAGACCATATCATGTCAAGGACAAGAGATACATAATTTAAAAAAACTGCTTTAATCAAATATTCTAATTAATTATGCAACGCACTCCTATTTTGCATGATTTGTATTTCATTTTATACATCCGTACAGCAAACACATACGGCAGACCCATACGGCAGACCCGTGCGGCAGACACGTACGGCAGACCCGCTTTACCTGTGTGTCTGGAAAGATGAAAACCATAGCCTCGCTCTCCAGGCTTACCTGTGTGTCTGGGAAGATGAAAACCATAGGCTTGCTCTCCAGGCCTGCCTTCAGCATGATAGACTTCAGATCCTCTCTCCACTCCGTAGTTCCGTAGTTCTTTGACAGCTCAATTTGGAATGCATCATACTCAGCCATGTGGGTTGCCAGCCTAAAACAGGAAATAGAAAAAAAAATTGCTTACTGATATTTTTTCTTAATTCAGAAAGAGTACAGAAACAAAATGAGAACTAAAACCTTTTAGAAAATCATGAGCTTTGCATTTGTAATAAATTTCTTGCAGTGTTTTTCTTTCTTTCGATGACCTCTCCACTGGGACACCATAGATATGCGTTAAAACTTTCTAACATCTTACAGCTGTACTACAGTATAGTTTCAACCACAAATTGAATGCGAAGCAAAGACATTTTAGTTTAGTTTCCTAGTCTGTGTAACACAAACTCCGCTGTCCAGGGCTGTAACTGGCCCCTCCCCACGGGGGCCGGCGGATGTTTGGCGGGCTGCTATGAGCGAGATTTAACCAGGCTAAAACCACCACAATAGTTAAAGAATTAATAATTGTGAAGTTTGATGATTGCACCAAAAGGTGCAAGATAAAGCAAACAACAGTCAATCTATCCCACCTGGTGAGACTTTGGCGTCCGCTCCCTCCCACGCCAAGCAGAAGGGCATTGCCGAGTGGCTGGCGAATGATGCGGCTGATCCGACAGACGTGCTGCACAGCGTCCATAAACAACACCAGCCGCATCCGAGCTGTGTTGATCTGGGGAACAAACAATTGGTTACCACATGTACAAGTTACAGAACGATATTCAGATCGACTAGCTTGCTGCAATTTTTTCTAAAGGGCACACTGACTTGATTACATTGTATATGGATGACATCTGTGCATCAATTTTCCACTGTTACCAAAAAAAGAAGTTTGCATGGATACTGGAAATCACCTAACAAGCTGCAAAATTCTGATGACGATAAATAATGAAAAAATATGATGCAAAAAAATGGATACAGATAAGCAAAGTCTTCCAATGAGATTGAGAATGAAGAATCTATATGAGAATTCATTCTTACTGGTCCACTATTGGACATTTTGTAACAAGTTCAGTCATTTGTTAAACCTTACAGACCACTGTTTTGCCCATTTTTTTTCATATGCTTACATCAGTTTTGAGGTGCCCAGAGGATGTCATCCATAATCAAAAAGTATGCACAGTAGAAGCAAAGACTGTAAAACTGGATATTTTTTGGCAACACCCCAGGAGCATTGCCATATTTTGTTGCACCCCTATATCCTGTACCTGGTTGTAGTCATCCAGATAGTCCACCATGATCTGTACCATTTTGGGGATGTCGCTGATGTAGTTGTACAGTTTGTTGTCGGAGTTGGGCTGCATGAAGTCACCAAACAGCACCGGCAGCTGGGGAACTGCCTCTTCAAATGGCACGCCGAGCTTCACCATCTTTTCCTGTGGGGAGGGAACAATGACATTTCTGACAATGGCATGATACAAATACATTGTAATATCATGCACTAACTGGTAATACATATTATGAACCAGTATTTAACACTGGCAGCTGGGGAAATGCCTCTTAAAACAAGACACAAAGCTTCGCCATCTTTTCCTGTGGTGACAGAATAATAAGATTGACATGTACATTTACATGTATTACAATGGCATGATACACATAATATCATGCACTATTGGTATGTGTACAAATGTACCAGTATTCTTTTTTCTGCCTATTGTATTCAAAATCTTGACTCTATGTTAATAATCATTAGCAGTTTAGCGTTCTGATACATGTAACAACAGATGCAACTTGGAATCTTCAGAAATTCTAAATTTCTCGGCCTAGAAGTCTGGTATCAGCAGATAGATAGCATTATTATGAAAGTAATCAATGTAAAAATCATTAGTCAGTTATGTTCACAGTTTTAGATAAGAATGATTGAAAAGATAATATTCTATGTGTATATACTAGAGTTTTTAGCAAACCTTAGACAGGTTGTCGAACCATCCACGGTCAGTGTCGTCCACCAGACGATCCTTGAACACGCGGCAGCCCTCGTGGTACCAGAGACGCAGGAGAGCCTCCAGATTCTCCACCTTACCTGGCTCCACCATCAGGATACCTGGGGCATGGGGAGCAAAGGATAATTACACCACCTAGCAGAGCACTGAGGGATTGCAGATAACCATAATGATAGCAATGTGTGTTTCAGAGGTCAACTTACAATACAGAGGTTTGTGCATTATGTGTTTATAATATCCATTATCATTACGAACATTTTGTAAGAAATTCTAGAGCTGAAGAAGACTAACATTTCAGAGATAAATTTTGTATGGATCAACTGAATGCACAATTGGTATTCTGGTTTGTTGCTTGAAAAGGCCAGAGAACACAATTTTGTTATCTATCAATACCGTGAGTCATTCAAAATTGGAATAGATTGAAGGATGGGGGAGTGTGTGGAAATGTAAATAATGAATAATGCAAATTTTCTTCAGACCAGCAGTTTGTTATTTTTTCCCCAAACTTTAAGGCTTTTTCAATCATTTCGTAACTTCCTTATGCTTGGAAGACTAATAGCCTACCCTGGAAGACCTTGGACAAGTCTCTCAGGTTGAAGGTGTAGTGACTCTTGGCGGGGGTGGGCAGCAGCTGTGTGGTGATGGTGTTGTACATCTCGATCGTGGCGTCCACAAGTTTCCCGTTAATGTCCTTCTCCACGGGGACCCCCTGCATCCACGCTCCCAGGATGGTGGCAAAGATACGCCGCTGTAGATAGCAAAGGAAAAAATTATTGCTTAGGGGTCATTAATGAATTCTCCATATTCTGTTTAGGCATATATTGAGGGAGGAAACATAATTCTATCAGGATGGTAGCAAAGATACGCTAATCTCCAAGCAGATCCTACGGTAGCATAAGACAGTATCAAAGCTGCCAGAGGAGTGAAGCCGGCTTAGGAGTGTATTTTGCTACCGGGGATCTGCCTCCATTGAAACAGGGAGGAGCATTTCTATTCAACAATGGTGTTGCTGCCCCACCCTGTTGCCATGTGCTAATTATTTTACGAGCGAATTACACTGGGACAAAGTCAGTGACCAGCACATGTCTCGGTTGGAAGTTGACACCAAACAGGAAGGAGGGCAATTAGCACCTACACTGCAAGTACAGTTTGAATGGGAAACAATTGGATGTTAATAGCCTTTGTTCTAGCCGACTGGGGGCAGATCCCCGGTAGCAAAACACACTTCTAAGCCGGCTTCACTCCTCTGGCAGCTTTTGATACTGTCTTATGCTACCATAGGATCTGCTTGGAGATTAAAGATACGCTGCTGTAGAAGGCAAAGGGAAAATTATTGCTTGGAAGTCTTATCAAACATATCAGTATTTTTCAAGAGGGAAACAAGGGCGCTACACCCCCATGCCTCCTTACCCTGGGGAGCAAATCCTCTGACAAGCAAAAAATTCTGATTGCACAGGAATACTACTAGGTAACATGGCACCAGTCTTCAACTGGGACCTGTCCCACATATCCTCCTACACAGGGACAATGGCAAAACAGCCTGTCTGGAAGTACACTGCTTTCTGAACCATCACTCCTGTGGGCGTCACCATTAATCAGCTGTCAGCCAATCAGAGAGGTATCCTGCATATATGCAATATTAGTGACTTAATTAGTAAGCTCATTAATATTTACAAGCAGTGCAGTCAGGAACTAAGGGTGACGTTTGAGAAAGCAGGGTATATCCAGACAGGCGGTTTTGGCATTGGATGTCCCTGCGTAGGAGGATGATCCCACAGTAATTTTCCCCACAGAAAGGCTTCAAATGCTTCACATGCATTTTTTACTCAAAATTCTCCAAAACTCTTGCAGTTCCCCCTTTACAATTTTCTCAGAAAAACCCTTGAACACAATTCTGGATACAGACCTTGCTGAAGTCCTCCATCTCTGTGAAGCTGAGGTAGTTGAAGTGACGCAGAAGACGCGGCGTGATGGGGTTCCGCCCGCCACCGGGAGGACCAATCGCAGAGATGAAGGTGATGTCCACCAGGTTGTGGAAGGCACCGATCATCTTGCGGTCATACCTGGGAAGTATACAGTGAATTTGTTACAAGTGAACTTACATGTACCTGAATGTACTCAGAGGTCTCCCAGCATATTCATCTAGAATTATGACATTTGATGACTTTGAATAAAAGTGATAATACTGGACATTGAATAGGATTCCTTTCAAAGAAAAGTGAAAGAGTTCAATCAGAATCTATCTATTAATCAACAATCCTACAATCATATTGTACCTAATAGTATGTCAAAGGTACATTGACATGACCTAACAGTCAAAACAAAAGGTTTTGACTTGACTTGTTATATGCTTTATCCTTTGAGCTGTATAGCATGGGGACTTTCCTTTTGTACACAATTACCAAAACAAATGACTGGATTTGCCATTGTGCTGAATCTTTATACAATGATTTAGAAGCCCTCCCCACATACCATCCTCCATGGTCCATGTACTGCCTGATGAGTTCGATCGGCGGCTGTGCTCCGTACACCTCCAGCGCCGGCATGTTCATGTCATCAATGAAGATGATGAAAGTCTTCCCCAGTGGGGGCCCAAACACACCCTTCCTCCGTTTGTCCAGTTTGCTGAAAGAAGAAAAAAAGATTTAACCATAATTCATGTTAATACCAGAGCTTCATACATTTTTTGTATTAACTTTTTGTCTAAGGGTAGGGGGTCTAATTCCTCAGTATTTTTCCAATAGGCCAGGTATTTTCAACATGCAAGATTGCAAGTTCAGAATAATTTTACATGCAAATCTCGAAAATTATGTGCATGCAAGTTAAGTATGCATATTTCAAACCCTGCCATGGGAAAGGCATTTAACGCCTATTTCCTCATTTAATTCTTGCAGAAATGAGTGCCTATCTTCTGTTAGGCCACACCGATTTAATTTCTTGGTTCACGGATTCGCTCGCTCCTATTTTTTGGGAAAAAAAATAAAAATAAAAATTACCACTCAGCAAATTTTCACCATTAATGAAACCATTCACCAACTTTCTGGTGTAGCAAATTGGCCTTTATATTATAAGCTCCTTAAAGTGTGGGTACAGGTGCTGTTACTGTACAAAAATGGTGTTTTTGTACTTTTTTCAAACTGAAAACTTTTTTTCTTTATGTTTTGGATTAGCCATTACCTTCACCCCAACCATTTTACAATTTTCATTTTTATTTTTATTTCGCCCTCTCGCTCCATATTTTTTATGAAAAAATCCATGAACCAAGAAATTGGTGTGGCCTTAGGGAAAATCTGTCTTTGCTGGGATGTAAAGCCAGACATCCCATTTTTAGGATAACCAGACCCCAATCACGTGAGAGCAACAACTGCACTTGCTTTCCTTTGTGAATGGAAGCTTATAGTCTGGTCTGATACTGATTGTACTAATCGTTATTGTTATTGGGTGGGCCAACTACTCCTTCTTTGCAGCCAGGGGCTGAATTGTGAGGAGCTTACAACCTGGGCTAAACTTCAAGGGTCTGGAGCAAGCTGCCATTCCGCACCACTCACAGACAGGTAACCTCAATACGACTGTAGTAAGTGTCTGGAGCAGATGCCATTCAGCGCCACTCAGGTGACCTCAATACGACACTCACACCAAGAAGGATCCTTACTCTTTTCGATAAGTATGGGATCTTTAATTTGCTCCTGGTGTGGCTCTCCTCAAACACTTACTACACAAAACTGGCAGCTTACAGCTTAAGGCAATTAACCAGTCATCAGAGACAAACAGATCGTGATGATGATGACTGTTGAAATGTGTCCTTACCTGTCAATGAGATCCTGTGTCTGGTTAGCGCTGGTCCGTGCAGAGAAGGCGATGAAGTCAGACAGGAACTCGGGCGGCATCCCGCGGGACAACTTGTCCTGGATAGTCAGGGTCTTACCTGTCCCCGTGGGTCCCACACACAGCACCTGTGGGGTGGAACAAAGGAAAGATCAGGGTTAACCTTCTCCCTAATACCATAACCAATAAAGAATTGTGAACCAAATGGCTGCTTCAGTTTGCTGAGGGTTAAGGAGGAAATATCATGGTTCAGAGGCAAAAATCATTGTTTCAGGATACTCGATACCACAAGTAGATTTGACTAGTAAAAGTATATCCTTAAGATCCAACAGCCCTTATAATGCTAAGATAGGTACTAACTAAATACATAAAAGATTGTTTTGTGATTAGAAAAGATATTAAGTGACACTCATGTCTAGCCCCATAGCTGATTGTATGGAGGTTATTATTCAATATTGTTTAGTTTGTAGAGTAAGATATATTGTGTATTCACTTTTTTTGGGTAGTTTATATTTGAGGATACAAAAGTCATTGTACTTTTTGTCATGTCAATAAGCTTGTCTTATTTCATTAGAAAAAACATGGTCCTAGGAAATTTATTTCAAATCTTGTTATGTATGAAACATATTGTTTAGCCATGTGACACAGTACAGCAACCTGGCTAAGATGACTCTACAGGGCATGCTGGAAGGAGGGCAATGTTGGGTGGTGACAGAGGAAACCCTGGCAGGACAATATTCCACAGTGGAACGTCCATAAGTCACTAAAGACTAACTACAGCAAGACAAAGACTAGCCAGGAGACAGCTCTCTATCTTCATATCTACATTGTCCCAATGACCTGAAGGTGTAGGGACTAGGTAGGTAGGTGAGACATGTTGGGTTGTCCTTGGTGCTGAAGTGAACATCTAATAACTTTTGCCTGCACAGAAAGTCTTTTGAAAGTTTTTTAAAAGCATTTTACATTTTTAGCATTTTGTGAAATAAGACAACTTATAAGCATTATGTAGAAACCATTTGAATATTTCAAATAGACTTCAAAACCCCCGCTTCTCCTATTAGGTCAGTTAAGTCAATGACAAGGTTTCTGATAATAGGAGAAGAGATTCTGTCCCATATCTACTATTATAACCTGCAACCCTAAACTAGCTTTGGGTCTTGTCACATGTGTAAGTGAGCTGCCTTTCATTGTTAAACAATGGTAACAAGTAGTAGTATTCAGTCTTTTATTATAACTTTATTAAAAATGGTTAATGCTGAGCACTTATCTATACAGAGTGCAGAGGGGCACAACTGAGTAAAAGACACTTTCAAAATTAGTATACCTTTTTGTTATTGGTCAGGAGGAGCTCAGTAATGGCGGCACCACGGATAGTGTCCATGGTGGGGACGATGATGTCGGAGTATCGGGTTTCCAGCGAGATGTTGACCTCGGGGAGCCCGTCCATCCAGCTCGTCCAGCGGATCGGCTTTGCTGCTCCTCCCTCTTCCTCCTCCACCATGTCATCCTGCAGCATCCAAACAAAAGAAAGCATTTCAATCTATTTCAAAATGATACGAGAACACTGCACAGAATAGCAGGCGATTTAGGTGGAACGTTCTGCTTATAACTCTGGAACTGGTCATAACTGTTGGAATTGTCACGAGTTATAACTGGCAAAACTGGATATAAATCCATAACTGTTTTAATATACATTGTAACTTTGGACCTGGTTATAACTGGCAGAACTGGCTATAACTGGCAGAACTGGCTATAACTGGAGGAACTGGTTATAACAAAAGAAACTGGCTATAACTGGCAGAACTGGCTATAACTGGCAGAACTGGCTATAACTGGTGGGACTGTTTATAACTTTGGACCTGGTTATAACTGGCAGACCTGGCTATAACTGGAGGAACTGGTTATAACAAAAGAAACTGGCTATAACTGGCAGAACTGGCTATAACTGGTGGAACTGGTTATAACTTTGCAACTGATTATAACTGGTGGAACTGGTTATAACTTTGCAACTGATTATAACTGGCAGAACTGGCTATAACTGGTGGAACTGGTTATAACAAAAGAAACTGGTTATAACTGGTGGAACTGATTATAACTTTGGACCTGGTTATAACTGGCAGAACTGGCTATAACTGGCAG
Source organism: Branchiostoma floridae (assembly GCF_000003815.2). Classification (NCBI taxonomy): domain Eukaryota; kingdom Metazoa; phylum Chordata; class Leptocardii; order Amphioxiformes; family Branchiostomatidae; genus Branchiostoma; species Branchiostoma floridae. The sequence goes on along the minus strand of NC_049997.1, from coordinate 2,354,312 downwards.
AACTGGCTATAACTGGTGGAACTGGTTTTAACAAAAGAAACTGGTTATAACTCTGGAACTGGTTATAACTGGTAGAACAGTTTATAACGTAAGGAACTGGTTATAACTCCAGAAATGGCTATAACTAGACCAGGTGAAACTAGTTATAACTCTGGAGCTGGTTATAACTGATGGAACTGGTTATAAAGCTATAATATAAACCCAAAGATAGTAATAGAAAAACTCTCTCTTCAGAAGAAGAACAGAATGCATGTTGGGTTGAACACTTTGAACCAACATGAACCACATTACGTATTCATTCACCTTTACAGTCTTTATACCAGACTCAGATACAGACTGTGGAAACAGCAGAGAAAGGCAAGTCATTAGAAATAATTATAGTATGATCAAAATACATATTTTTTTAAAGAAAGATGAATTTTTTAGCACTAGACAAAGATTTAATAGATTCACAGTACCTTTGAGGGTTTCTTGCTGACCCCAGCATCGTCCAAGCGGTAGTCGTACACGAGGTTCTCGCTGGGGAACTGCAGGACGATGTTCTCCTTCACCATTCGCTCCCGCACCCATTGGCTGAAGCGTACGCGCCCCTCGTTGGTGCACGTTCCGCCAACGGACCAGATCAGGGAAAACACGAACCACGGCTCGATCAACTCCTCAATTCTCATCAGTTTTTCCTGCATGGAAAAAGTCCAGAATTTAGACTTAGGGTTAAATGATCATTATTATTAATTTAGGGCTTATTTGATTAATTATCATTCAGTTGGTGCACGTTCCTCCAATGGACCACACCAGGGAGAACATGAACCACGGCTCGATCAACTCCTCAATTCTCATCAGTTTTTCCTGCGCATAGAAAAGGTCCAGAATTTTTATATTCAAATCTAAGAAATAGATAGATCTTACCTGCACCTCTCAGAAGTTAGAATGTATTGATCATATTATTAAAATCTGTGCAGAATCCATTGCCATTATTTATTTAATACTTTATACTAGGTGGTAACAATCAATGAAGCTAGTGTCCTCATCATGAAACATGTGTAGGTTAGGTGTAGATAGACATCAGGTGGAATAGATGCAAAGCTTTAATTCTACCTGCACTAACCTGCATATGCAGGTGGGTATTTCGAGCCCCTGAACTCTTTTTCGATTACTTAATGTTGCAGCAAGTCTTCGTCTATTACAAGTTACCCCATTCCATAGTGGACCCTTACCTCAGGGACGGGTGGTTCCCCCTCCTTTGGGAAGAAAGGGTGGGAAGAAACAGTCCCGCAGTCTTCTTCGGCTGAAGGGCCAAGTTTCCATCCACTGCTGGCACGTATTCCTGGAAATAACAAACATTCTTCACTATTCTATTGGTGACACTTCATAGCAGAAATAAGATTCAACATGGGTGCCCTAACATGGCACGTATTCCTGAGAGAAATGACGAATATTCTTTAGTGAAGTGATCCACATTTGTATACAACGCATCACCTTTAAGAGAATCTGCCAGCCATTTGGTTTTGATTTTTTTAGTCTTTGTTGTAACCCTTGCAGTGCCTAGTGGCACATTATAGGCCATCAAGTTTCCTTGCTGTTTCAGTTTTCCCTTTAACAAGCTCAAGACACCTGCTTGCACATTGGACCCCATTTTAGGTCCCTTCGAAAAGATGGTGCAGCCCCATCCGAGATGTCCCGAACCCAGGAATCAAACCAGGGTCTCCCAGTTATCAACCAATTGGAACCCTAGCAGGCCTTACCTTAGTGTTATGCCCTTGGAAAAGACTGACTTAACACATGTTTCCTCAATTGAGTAGGGTGAAAATGAGTGCAAAGCTTAAAGTTTGGTTGTTGTGCTTAAAGATGTTTTACTATTTATGAGAAACAAACAAACAAAAATTCCTTTTCCTTCATGTTTTCATTATCTAACTTGATGGCAACCTGAGGGACACTGAAACTAACCAAAGGAAGTACACACTTGTGTGTGAAAGAATTCTCCCATATCCTATATTCTAACAACATGATGACATTATTCTTGGAAGGGAAAACATTCCCTACCTTCATGTTTTCGTTCTTGAACTTGAGCGCGTCCTCCAGGAAGTTGTTGAACAGACTCTGTAGCTTCTCCATGTGAGGGACAATGCAGGCAGGCAGCTTCTTCAGCCAACACTCCACAAACGGCATGATGCCCAGGCTCTGGGGCTCCAGGTACACCATACCACAGCGCGACACTGTGGCAGGGGACGCCACTGCAAGATCTTGCACCTAAAGAGGTCGCCAGAAAGATCAATGCTTAATGTCACCATTTCATGGCATTGTGCAGTAACAGCAATATTTCTTTTGGGATGTGGCCAAAGATATTGATGTTAGCTGTACTTGTAAAAAAGTCATATATAGCCAAGGTTGCATACCCTTGTACATCTGACAGTATCGTTTATCAATCTTGAATACAGATGGGTTGTTTCTACTGCTAAGTTAGGCTGATTTCTTATAATTGGGGAGCCCATGACAGTTATACAGAATATACACTTAGGAGGCAATATATGAAACAAACTTCTAACTGTACAACGATGAAGGCCCTTTTCAGCACCAAGGACAGACAATGCACGTGCAATCTTTATTTGCTCTCCATAGCAACATTGATCAAATCTAGCAATGCAATGTAAAGGTTTTTATTAACTTTCAAACCTCAAACATTATAAACTTCTACTGTATAATGATGAAGGCCCTTTTCAGCACCAAGGACAGACTATGCACGTGCAATCTTTATTTGCTCTCCATAGCAACACTGATCAAATCTAGCAATGCAATGTAAAGGTTTTTATTAACTTAAAGTTGTTCAAACCTCGAACATTATAAACTTCTACTGTATAATGATGAAGGCCCATTTCAGAACCAAGGACAGACTATGCATGTGCAATCTTTATTTGCTCTCCATAGCAACATTGATCAAATCTAGCAATGCAATGTAAAGGTTTTTATTAACTTAAAGTTGTTCAAACCTCGAACATTATAAACTTCTACTGTATAATGATGAAGGCCCTTTTCAGCACCAAGGACAGACTTTGCATGTGCAATCTTTATTTGCTCTCCATAGCAACATTGATCAAATCTAGCAATGCAATGTAAAGGTTTTTATTAACTTAAAGTTGTTCAAACCTCGAACATTATAAACTTCTACTGTATAATGATGAAGGCCCTTTTCAGCACCAAGGGCAGACTATGCATGTGCAATCTTTATTTGCTCTCCATAGCAACATTGATCAAACCTAGCAATGCAATGTAAAGGTTTTTATTAACTTAAAGTTGTTCAAACCTCGAACATTATAAACTTCTACTGTATAATGATGAAGGCCCTTTTCAGCACCAAGGACAGACAATGCACGTGCAATCTTTATTTGCTCTCCATAGCAACATTGATCAAATCTAGCAATGCAATGTAAAGGTTTTTATTAACTTAAAGTTGTTCAAACCTCAAACATTATAAACTTCTACTGTATAATGATGAAGGCCCTTTTCAGCACGAAGGACAGACTATGCACGTGCAATCTTTATTTGCTCTCCATAGCAACACTGATCAAATCTAGCAATGCAATGTAAAGGTTTTTATTAACTTAAAGTTGTTCAAACCTCAAACATTATAAACTTCTACTGTATAATGATGAAGGCCCATTTCAGAACCAAGGACAGACTATGCATGTGCAATCTTTATTTGCTCTCCATAGCAACATTGATCAAATCTAGCAATGCAATGTAAAGGTTTTTATTAACTTAAAGTTGTTCAAACCTCGAACATTATAAACTTCTACTGTATAATGATGAAGGCCCTTTTCAGCACCAAGGACAGACTTTGCATGTGCAATCTTTATTTGCTCTCCATAGCAACATTGATCAAATCTAGCAATGCAATGTAAAGGTTTTTATTAACTTAAAGTTGTTCAAACCTCGAACATTATAAACTTCTACTGTATAATGATGAAGGCCCTTTTCAGCACCAAGGACAGACTATGCATGTGCAATCTTTATTTGCTCTCCATAGCAACATTGATCAAACCTAGCAATGCAATGTAAAGGTTTTTATTTACTTAAAGTTGTTCAAACCTCGAACATTATAAACTTCTACTGTATAATGATGAAGGCCCATTTCAGAACCAAGGACAGACTATGCATGTGCAATCTTTATTTGCTCTCCATAGCAACATTGATCAAATCTAGCAATGCAATGTAAAGGTTTTTATTAACTTAAAGTTGTTCAAACCTCGAACATTATAAACTTCTACTGTATAATGATGAAGGCCCTTTTCAGCACCAAGGACAGACTTTGCATGTGCAATCTTTATTTGCTCTCCATAGCAACATTGATCAAATCTAGCAATGCAATGTAAAGGTTTTTATTAACTTAAAGTTGTTCAAACCTCGAACATTATAAACTTCTACTGTATAATGATGAAGGCCCTTTTCAGCACCAAGGGCAGACTATGCATGTGCAATCTTTATTTGCTCTCCATAGCAACATTGATCAAACCTAGCAATGCAATGTAAAGGTTTTTATTAACTTAAAGTTGTTCAAACCTCGAACATTATAAACTTCTACTGTATAATGATGAAGCCCCTTTTCAGCACCAAGGACAGACTATGCATGTGCAATCTTTATTTGCTCTCCATAGCAACATTGATCAAACCTAGCAATGCAATGTAAAGGTTTTTATTAACTTAAAGTTGTTCAAACCTCGAACATTATAAACTTCTACTGTATAATGATGAAGGCCCTTTTCAGCACCAAGGACAGACTTTGCATGTGCAATCTTTATTTGCTCTCCATAGCAACATTGATCAAACCTAGCAATGCAATGTAAAGGTTTTTATTAACTTAAAGTTGTTCAAACCTCGAACATTATAAACTTCTACTGTATAATGATGAAGGCCCTTTTCAGCACCAAGGACAGACTATGCATGTGCAGTCTTTATTTGCTCTCCATAGCAACATTGATCAAATCTAGAAATGCAATATAAATGTTTTTGTTAACTTAAAACCTCCAACATCATAAATTTCTAATGTAAAATGATGAAGGCCCAGTTCAGCACCAAGGACAGACCATGTAATTTTTGTCTCAATAGCAACATAAACAACCAATTTAGCCCTTTAACATATAAAGTATAAAATACAAAGTATAAAATATAAAGTATAAAATATTGTACAAAGCAGGGCTCTAGCCAGTGTGCGTTTTTCCGTCAATTGACGGAAATTTGCTGCGTGTGACGGAAAAATTTTAAAACCAATCCGTCAACCTTGATGCACAATCCTTGGTTGAAGCTACAGGCGGCTTGGGGACGCCGTCCACGGCCGTAAAAGCCACACACTGTTTGTTTTGCTATTGTTATTATTGTTGACGAAGTGTGTCGGCGCCCTTGAGCATATGATAATCTCATTAAAAACACGTTTTTCAAGGTCTCAGTTCAGTCTTTCTAACTCATGGAAGAGTGTTTTCGCAATTTTCGCAACAATGGGAATTGGTTGACGGAAAAAAAATTCGAGCTGGCTAGAGCCCTGGTGTAAAGTAAGTCTATAAAGCCCCACCTCGAACATCATGGTCATGTGTTCAGTCAGTTTGATGATCTCTCCGCTGCTCAGACAGAGCTTCTTGTTGTCGTCCAGCACAGTGTTCATGTTCTCAATCCACACTGCATCCACGGGGCCATCAAACATGTACCTACAGGAACACAAATTCATGTAAGGTTGGACATTCTGTCTAATAAATGATATCTGTTGCTTTGTTTTTCTAGATAAAACCTTGACCTTCAAGTGGAACTTGCATGTGAGTTCTAGGCCTTCTTGAAATTTTATCAGTGACTTTTGCAGATCTTTGACATCAAGGAATGACAGTGGATGCTGATTGAAACATCTAGGACTAGGAGTCACCTCTAGTTTAATAGAATACCATCGTGATGGCAGTGCAACAGTCTAATATGTTATAAGTCTGAGGCTCTCATTCCACTAGCCAAGCATCTGTACAGCAGAGTGAGGCTTGATTTTAAAACTAGAATAATATGCTATGTATTTTAGTGTGATTTCAAAGACAACAAAACACACAAAATATTAAAAGAATTTGTTCTTTATGTCCAATGCATTGTTTGCTGAATGATGTGTCAAATCTTCAGTCATTTAGGGGTTGCAGCATATATTTAAAAGTTGGTGTTAGGAACCTACCAGCGCTTGTCTGAGTCTGTCGCGGAGGTGCCCTCTCGGACCAGGGTGGACAGGATCCCGTCGGTCCACTCGTGGGTCAGCAGGTCAAACTCTCCGTACAGCTGACCCATGGTGATGGACTTGGGGTTCACCACGTTCACGTGCACAGCCTCGTACACACCCCCGCCCACTGCCGGCTCTCCCTGGGGTGGGGTAAAATAATAGGATCCAGTAAATACAGATAACTTTGATGCACGACATGGTGATAGACTTGGAGTTCGTACACACCCCCACGCACTGCTGGTTCTCCCTGGGATGGGGAAACAACAGAATCCAGTGAATACAATCATAAGGGTGGTGTAAAATGGCTAGTGGCTAGGATGATGGACATGGCCTTGTGCACACCACCACCCACTGCTGGCTCTCCTTGGGGTGGGGGGAATTATTACAATCATCGTAGACATCCATATGAAATAAACGTCGAGTAGCAATCTTCAATTAACAATCACAGTTCTTTGTCTAAATAGTAGTATTAAGAATTGGGCTATATAACATAGAATTCAATGTAGGAATCAATATTGATTATTGTTTTCAATTAGTAACAATCACAGTTCCTTGCTCAATAGAGTAAAAAAAATACGGCTATCAGTTTAAGGAAGTAATGAATGAATGAATGGATTGATGGAATTACTAGAATTTCAAACATCAACTTTATTGAGATACAAGCCACACAAGGGCAATTTTTCAGAGGTCTACCACAATACATCAAATAGGACAAATTGCTTGATGTGAAATGTTCATGAATGATAATTGCACATGTCTTATTGTTAAACTTTAGATAGATGCAAATTCATTGCATCATAAATCATTATAGCAATGCAAGAATTAGAGGATCATACTTAATGTCTGTTTCCTTACTGCTTCCTACCTTTAGGGCTGTCATGGCAGCCTGCAGTGTCTTGTAGCACATGGTTTTCCCTGAACAGGTCGGGCCAACCAACATGAGACCGTGCCTCACCACTGTGGTCTCATACAGCTGAATACATTTGGTGATGAACCCTAGGGGGGAGGGGGGCAGAGACAAGGATCAGTAACATTACACAATGTTGTATTTGCTTCATAGTTCAAGTTAAAATATTTTGTAATCTTTTATTGTTCCATAAACATTCTTAGATTACGAACGGAGCATGCAGAGAAAAGTGCTTTAAGCCGTGGCCAAAGAGAATGCATTAAGTCACGCAGCATTGCCAAACGTTTAGAAGCAATGTTACAGCATGCACATAACGCTTGATGTTTACCTTTATCTGTGAAGTAACCTATATCCGTTGTATTGAAAAACAGCACATTTAGCGCACTTAAACACCCTGCGGATATAGGTACTAGCCTTAGTATTTGCTTCATAGTTTCAGATGTCTTGAGATCTTTCATTGTTTGATCAAAATTCTTCGATAATGAAGAAAGTAAGCAGAGAAAATCATTTTAAGCCACAGCCAAAGAGAATGCGTTTAGTCACGCAGTTTCAGTATTTGCATTTTTTGCCAAAACTCTATGTTACAGCATACATATGCCAATACTGAACAACTTAACATGTTGGCGTACAGACCTGTTTGTCCGCCGTGAGTGGAGTGGTTAACATGTTATTTTTTAGCAAGCAGAAGCAATATATACAGCAAATTGTACTGGATTATCAAGTAAATACAAGCAACATACACACAAACTATAAATAGCAGATATAAAAAAAAACTGCATAAAAAAATTGTTACAACTAAAAAAAATAACAATGTGTTAATATAACAAGCAGCAAGGTAACTCCCAGCTTCCAGCATAACAAGGGTTAAAACATCACATGGGTTAAGGAGTAGACTCAACACAAAGGCCTGGAGGGTTAATAGCTTAAACAAAAAACAAAAAAGATTAGTTAAAGAAAACAGACTTCTTTAACAACACATGTATGTCCCACCAGTAACAAAGATATAATTATTGTTTGCACCACTGTCTATAACAAACTGTCTATAAGACACATACCACCATAACATAACCTCATACCAACCTTTTTGTACCTCTCAAAACAACGGAATCACAAGCTACTCTTTTGCTTGAAGTATCATCATATTTATCATTTCAGCTAAACTGGCTATCCAGAACTGAATATGATTTAGATTCTAACTTCATTAAAGTTTGCTTAAGTTTGAAAAATACAGGCTTTTCATAATCTTTTTTTTATCCAACAAAAGAAAGCAGCTTGTAATTCTGATGCATCTACAGTGTACTTGTCCTATACAGTAGACTTTTTTGGTGCAGGGTTTTAAAGTCTGTCAAACAACAGTGCAGTCTCACCTAGTGCGCCTGTAAAGAGAAAAGCAAAGCAAGCAGAGCGTGTTAATGTTAGGGCTTCAAGCAGCTGTTGTGGTTGTGCAGTAAGTAGTGACAACTTTAGGTGACAAGGTTGTCTTCATGAATTAATTGTAAGGAGGGAATGTGTACTGATGTGATTCTTTCCGCCGGTTCTAGCCGCAACTTGAATTTGGTTTTCAAGGAAGAAAATGATGTTCACATGTCGAAACAGAAAAAAATGCAATTTTGACAAATTCTTCAGGGGCTAAAATCATGGTTCAGGGAAATAACCGAAACTTGAAAAGAAAATGTATCATGGTAAAAAAATCACGGTTTATGGGGAATATTTTCAACTTTATTTCAACACGAAAAATCATGATACATAATACAAATCATACTTACAGAGAAAAGCATCATGGACAAGGGCAAAACAAATAAATTTTCAAAAGGGAAAATCATGGTCTCAAGGATTTTCCGAATATGTGGGGGACATGCTAGGCCTGTCCTTGGTGCTGAAATAAACATTTAATAACTTTGCATCCAAAACTAAGCCTTTTTTAAAGTGATTAGCAGCATTTGTCTTCATTATGATTATAAATAGCGTATAAAGGAATGCAAAAATTCAATGCACGGCTTGGAAAACATTGGAAATGGGTTAATACAGCAGTTGCGCATGCAAAATGTGTGGAGGGGTACAAGATGACAAAGAAAACTCATTGAACTGGATTCCTCAAATGCCTTTCACAAGTTGTGTTTTGTTTTCTTTGTGATATCAGGCACCACAACAAATAGTGCTGTACTAAATACACAATCTAATACGATATCATGGAATTGACAACATTGTTTAACTTCTTGAATTAATAGATTGTCTTATACTAATCACAAGTTATGTTTTCACATGCAAAAAGACCCCTCCACACACAGTCACAGTAGCAGCTGAGTTGTGCAATGGTTAGCGCTAGTTCACCATTATCTGTGGGGTAGCCTATACATGTTTCCGTTGTATTTAAAACAGGCTATTTAGGGATATCGCTGTGGGGCCTCGAAGCACAGTGGTAGTGTATTCGGCCCGTGAACCAAGAGGTCGCCGGTTCAAATCCGCCTGCCGTGTTGCCGGTCTTGTGCCCTTGGGAAAGGCACTTTACACGACTTTCCTCACTTTACTCAAGTGAAAAAATGAGTCGTCCCTCGGATAGGACGTTAAATGGAGGTCCCGTGTGTGGGGAGAGCCATACCCTATGCACGTTAAAGAACCCGCCACATGTGCGAACATCCACCCGAGCGGATCAAACCATTCCGGCCGAAATAGGGGTAGGGAATCTCCCGGGCAGCCCTCGTAACCCCTGCTTCGCCTATTGGGTCAGTTAGTCCTCACTCATAGTGAGCAATTGGGCTGGTCTCAATCATGATGTTTCTGACCTAGGGCGAAGAGTTGCTGTTACAGTTCCAATCATGTAACCTGAACCTTGAGTGGCCTTCAGGCCTTGTTACGTGGTGACCATTGAGTAAAAAAAAAAAAAAAAAAAAAAAATATCAAGTTGACAGGTTTCAAACTACAATATTTTGAAACAATCTGCTGACTTGATATCCCTAAATAGCCTGTTTGCTAATACAACAGATCATGCTGGCGTGTAAAAGCACAAGACACGCAAATGAATTATCATTCATTCATACGGGTAACCCCTCTTATAAAGGTGAACTTGCGTTACAGGTGTAGCATTGACAACAGTGTTCTTTGCAAGCAAAATCAGCATGTCATCATGTATCAGTGCAGGTTCAAGACAAAGCTTTTGCAATTTGTGTCAGCAAGATTATAACTAAGATTATGCTCAGCACACAAGCATACAACAAACTTGTGACACTTGTGTTAGGTTTAATTGTGAGCAAAGCAGCATGTAGTATTGTAGAGACTGCAGCAAACACTCTTGCTGTATACCTTGGAGCTGGAGATTGGCTCTACTGGTCCATAAACAGCACTTCTAGGTAGTACATGTACTTAGTGTATGCAACAATGTTGAAGCTATTGCAGGGCTTTAGCCAGCTCGAATTTTTTTTCCGTCAGCCAATTCCAATCGTCGCGAAAACCGCGAAAATTGATTGAACTGAAACCTTGAAAAACGGGTTTTAATGAGATTATCGTATGCGAAAGGGCGCTGACACACATTGTCGACAATCATAACAATAGCAAAACAAACAGTGTGTGGCTTTTCCGACCGTGGACGGCGTCCCCAAGCCGCCTGTAGCTTCCACCAAGGATTTTTGTCCGTCAAGGTTGACGGATTGGTTTGAAAATATTTCCGTCCGACGCAGCAAATTTCCGTCAATTGACAGAAAAACGGACGCTGGCTAGAGACCTGAGCTATTGTAAAAGACTTCAGAAAACAGGACCCACATTTGACACTTCAAGTGAAAAAAGCATTCCTTTAAAGTAATTGTGCAGAATATTTAATATTACCATTAACAAACGTGACCATTGATCGTTTTATTAAAAAAGGATTGGGTATCAAGTTATTCTAGAAATAATTCTAACAACAAATTCTCTTACAGGGAATAGAAAATTAGAGACTATAATTCAATTGTTACTTGAACTCACCATCAGGTCCTGATCAGAATGTGTGAAAAAACAGGAAATATTGTCAGGAATTTTTTATTTCAACTTCTATCAAACCTGTTGATGTGCCATGTGCCCTTCAAAAAAGTGCAAATTTATATTGATATGATCTTTTATATGTAAAAAGTGGCCAAACATTAAAAAAGTGTTCTTAAAGTAATCCTTGTGACATGGGTGTGAACAAAAACACCATAGCCATTTGACAATCATTCAACAAGTTGGTCTAAAACACTTGTTTGTTTGAAGTGCAGCAGTGAGAGATAGACCAAAACACTTCAGAATATAGAACCAAAACAATGTGCTTTGGATCAAAAAGTAATGCCAGAATTGAAATGAAAGGTCAATATCACGGCTACATGGCTTTATCAGAAATACGTGCAGCAAGTTAGAGATGGGTTCTACTTGTAGTTGAAAGTGTTGTATTGTAAATCTTGAAATGTTTGCAATGGGTTCATTTTCCCAATTTTTGCTCTGAACTCTGACACCACAAATGTGCTGTATTACTATTTGCTTCATCTGTGAACCGAAAGAGGTTTAACTAGACTAAGTGTAACCACCAAATTATGTATCCACAAACAAAACCAATAATTTACAAGTAGTTGTTACTAAGATCTTACCTCGGACATCCTTGATGCCCAGTTTCTCACAGCTGGCAACCAGTGATGAGTCCAGCGTGCCATAGTCGATTGGCTCCTCTTTGATCTTCGGGAACAAGTCCGACACGATACCTGTGTTGGAGAAAATTATTTTTTGTTTATGTTAATGTTAATGTTCATGTTTATGATTATGAGAAAACTCTATTTTAGTGAAACACCATATGTGCACCAATCTTCCAAGAGTCACATTACAATAAAATAAGATACTTAGCATAGTATACAGGTATACTAGCCTACAACTTGAATTACAATTACATGGCACTGGTCAAGAAAAGTGTACAAATTATCTCTAAGGTCCATGAAACAATGGATCTTAACTTAAATAAGATCCACAGCTTGTGCAGCTTATTTCTAGAAGTGGTTTAAGCTGTGAAAATGAATTTTACTTTGAATCAATTTTAACTTTAAGGTCTTTCCTTGGTGCTGAACTCTACATCTAACAACAACAACAATAATATCAAATTCTTTTATAACTTGTATGTTTGTTTACTGATTTGCATACCTGTGAACAAATTTGCATACCTGTGAACAGCTTGAGATCCTCCACCAGGAACTTTGGCACGTTGACGTCCCGGATGGCACGCAGACAGATGAGCTCCTCATTCATGTCAGGGTGTTCCCGCTTCAGGTTACCCGCTGCCGAGATCACGGTCTTCACCGCTCGCATACCAAAATCGTAGTGGTCCTGAAATTTATCGTAAGATAAAGGTTTAACTCAGGAGTCCTTCCCAGTGTGAGCAGATCAAACTATTCGATCTGGGGCAGGGAATTTCCCAAGCAGCCTCACAAAGCCTATTGAGTCAGTAAGTTGAACTTATCGAAATTCAGTGTTCCCGACTTAGGGAGAAGAGATGCTGCTACAGTGAGTGTAGTTTGGTGCCTAGAAGTAGTCAATGGCCATGCACTAAGCAAAATCATTAAAAAGAAAAGATGGCTCTGAAAGTTCAGCAATACAAAACCGCACCCACCTGTGAGCTGAGCTGTTCCGATGACAGTTTGAACGTCGTGGTGATCTTCTTTGCCAGCACCTTGGCGTCCGAGAACCCAAAGGAGTAGAGCGAGATCTCGGCAATCATGGCGTAGTCCGGCACCATCATGGCGACCGGACGGAACAGCGCCTTCAGGTTGTCGGGGAGCTCCGTACGGCCGGCGTACCCAGGGTTCATGGTGATGAACACGGCGCAGGCGGCCTTCAGGGCGATCTCAACTCCCTCAAACATGAACCGGTCCAACTGAGTGGAGGAAAAAGTGTTATCACAGTAAAAAAATTTGTACGAGTAGCGTATCCTAATCATTGGTATCCCTTCTCTCCAGTGTAGAAGACATCTTACAGGTTAGGTACGGGGTCTGTTATCGGGTGTTGGTGGGACGTCCTCCACTGACAGAACGAACCTTCTCAGCAACGAGAAATACCAGAGGGTGGGTTTTGAAAGTTGCCCCCATTTCCTTCCCTTCACTAACTTATTCATCTAACCTAGAGTCCATGTCATGTCAGATCATGTCCCTTTTCAGTAGCCAACCCCCTAAAAAGGCTTTGGCTAGGAGGTTTTTGCTAGAGCTGGTTGGGTAACCATAATCACAACATTTTTTCTCTAGGCCTTTTTCTAGGGCTGCCAGTGAGTTGGCCAATCTTAAAAATTTTTCCATCTTATCTCTTATCCCCCCAAAACGATAACACTCACTCACCTTTATCTATAAGGTGACCTATATCCGTTGTTTTTAAAAAAAGGGTATTTAGTGATATCGCATAGATGGGCAGTGGTTTCAAATTACAATATTTGGAAAAATTGCAACTTGAAACTACCATTTGTCAACTTGATATCCCTAAATACCCATTTTTTGTTTTAACAACGGATATACGATACCTCACGGATAAAGGTGAACAAGTGTTACATACCAGAAGCTAAAATTACAGACATTGGCGACCATACCTTTTGTTGCTGGGCCTTCTGAATAGTGATGATCTGCTGAGCGACCACAGACAACACCTCAATGTCAATCCTGTTGAACTCGTCAAAGCAGGCCCACGCGCCGGCGCTGGCCAGACCCTTGAAGAACTTGCCCATGGCCATGAAATCCAGCTGGTCAGAACAGTTGAACACCACACACTGCACAGCCATGGCCTTACCCAGATCCTATAGGTGGGGACAACAAGCATTATCAGAACAGTTGAACACCACACACTGCACAGCCATGGCCTTACCCAGATCCTATAGGTGGGGATAACAAGCATTATCAGAACAGTTGAACACCACACACTGCACAGCCATGGCTTTACCCAGATCCTATAGGTGGGGACAACAAGCATTATTATCAGAACAGTTGAACACCACACACTGCACAGCCATGGCTTTACCCAGATCCTATAGGTGGGGATAACAAGCATTATCAGAACAGTTGAACACCACACACTGCACAGCCATGGCCTTACCCAGATCCTATAGGTGGGGACAACAAGCATTATTATCAGAACAGTTGAACACCACACACTGCACCGCCATGGCCTTACCCAGATCCTATAGGTGGGGATAACAAGCATTATCAGAACAGTTGAACACCACACACTGCACAGCCATGGCTTTACCCAGATCCTATAGGTGGGGACAACAAGCATTATTATCAGAACAGTTGAACACCACACACTGCACAGCCATGGCTTTACCCAGATCCTATAGGTGGGGATAACAAGCATTATCAGAACAGTTGAACACCACACACTGCACAGCCATGGCCTTACCCAGATCCTATAGGTGGGGACAACAAGCATTATTATCAGAACAGTTGAACACCACACACTGCACCGCCATGGCCTTACCCAGATCCTATAGGTGGGGATAACAAGCATTATCAGAACAGTTGAACACCACACACTGCACAGCCATGGCTTTACCCAGATCCTATAGGTGGGGACAACAAGCATTATTATCAGAACAGTTGAACACCACACACTGCACAGCCATGGCCTTACCCAGATCCTATAGGTGGGGATAACAAGCATTATCAGAACAGTTGAACACCACACACTGCACAGCCATGGCTTTACCCAGATCCTATAGGTGGGGATAACAAGCATTATCAGAACAGTTGAACACCACACACTGCACAGCCATGGCTTTACCCAGATCCTATAGGTGGGGACAACAAGCATTATTATCAGAACAGTTGAACACCACACACTGCACAGCCATGGCTTTACCCAGATCCTATAGGTGGGGACAACAAGCATTATCAGAACAGTTGAACACCACACACTGCACAGCCATGGCCTTACCCAGATCCTATAGGTGGGGATAACAAGCATTATCAGAACAGTTGAACACCACACACTGCACAGCCATGGCCTTACCCAGATCCTATAAGTGGGGATAACAAGTATTGTTAGCATAAGAGCTCATAAAAACTATTCACCATTCAAATTTTCAGCCAACATTTTTTAGCTGTATTTTTCAAATACTTCATACTACTACTACTACATGTACTACTTCTACAAAATGTACATGAGGCTTATGTTCTAAAAGTATTGTGTTAGAAGAAAGTTTCTATACCAATAAAGGAAGACCAAAGCCCTAAAACTTAACTGGTGAGTTGTTTCCCTTGTCTAAGTCTTCATTAAAGGGTCAGTCAAGTTTTATTACAAGTTTCATATCATGAAAGAACACAGTCAATATTTTCTAGAATGAATAAATAAAATGAATAAAAAAAAAACTTGTAGACGCACCTTGGTGGTTTCAGTTTTCCCAGTTCCGGCTGGACCAGCTGGTGCACCCCCAAACTTCAAATGGAGCGCTCCGGTGAGTGTGAGGTAGCACCTGTCAGTTAGTGGGGTGATGACGAGACGTCCTGTGTTCCCGAGGTACTCGTAACCGTAGGGGAACTCCGCATTCACGGCTCTCACGTACAGGTTGTCGGTCACCCAGTAATACCTTCAGTGACGGACATGATGTTGAATTGAATTAAGACCTTTATTGTACATTTTTGCCCAACCGAGCTAAGTACAGGTACACAAACATATCACAGATCTAGTCTAACACAGAAGTTCGGCTTTCTTTCTTCTTGGCAATGGTGAAAATTTAGGACTGTATGCATGCCTATGGGTTTAGCAATAGCCAATTTGTCAAAAGGCATGAGAAATATGAATTTGTCAGTGCTTCTCATAATCATATGTCTGAAGTGAGGGAATCTACCTTCTATATAGTATATAAAATATAGTATTTCTACTTATAATAGGCAGATTCTTAATTTTTCATTGACTACCTCTCTGTTACAATTTGGCATCTTCCAAACTATGTACTATAGGGATATGAATAATACATGGAGTCACTAAGCTATGTTTCCAATATATTTCAAGACGAAGTCAGGAATACAGCATGCTAAGTTTGGGAAAATATCAATGAAGAAAAACTCACAAGCTTTCGAGTGATCTTATATCCTCTTGATCATGTGTGTTCTTTGCGTTTTTAGCATCTATTTTTATTTTTAAATTATGTAATTTTCTAGTCTCCTTACCTGAGCTGACTGATCCACTCAAAGTCGTTGACGTTCTTGACCTCCAGTTCCACCATGTTGGCGACCACATCGCGGGCGTGCACCTCAATCACAATCAGAGCCGAGAGGATCTCACGCTGCATCTTGGACAGCTTGCCCCTGACCAGCCCTACAAGCCCTGCCAACTATAGGCACAGAAAACAACTTTTTAAATCTTAACATAGGTGATGTCTTAGAAAAGAGCTCTAACAAGAAATAGTATGGGTCCTTTGCAGCTGGGGATGGAAAAAATTTTGACTATTCCGTCCGCTATGACGGATAAAAATCGATATCTTATTGTAAGGATATAAAAAAAACGTGAAACTTTGCAAAGATCTCAAAATAGTCAATGGAAGTTTTCTGTGTACCAGGCCTTTGGCGTTCGATAGGATTTCCATTGAAAATCGAGGGGACGAAAAATAATTTCAGGCTGGCCATGGTATTGCCAAATATCATATGGGGCTGGCATAGAAATGGAGAGACAAAATGTTGGGTTTATCATAATAAAATACCTGCTCAATAAGAATATCCAGTCTTTCAGGCAGCTTCCCTTCTTCCAAAGAGTCCGACACCTCCGTAGACCAGAAGGTTTGACACCCGGCGATGACGACTTGTCCGGGCCACTCCAGAACCCACTCTGTTCTCTTTGTCTGTGAAGAAAGGAGATATGGGGTTATCATCAAGACTAAGCTCACAGACATTTATTCTCTGACTGGTTGTATGGTTGTAGGAGTTCAATATACCAACTTAGGAAATCCTCTTTTTCTTGGCAAATACACCAATACAATGTATATAAAAAAATATATAGGCCACTCTAGAACCCAATCTATTCTCTTTGTCTGTGAAGTGAGGAAAAATGGGATTAACATTGTCAAGTTTAAGTTCACAGAAATCTGTTCTCTGACTGGTTGTATGGTTGTAGGAGCATAATCTCAGTAGTTCAATATAATACCAAGGAAATCAAATGATGGTATCAAGGCTGTAAAAGACATACATTGGGGTAGACTTTATGGACCATCCATAATAGTTTTAAAATTGTGATAAACTTACATCAGGATATAATTCTAGGGGTCGTCCAATAATGATATCACAGCTGTGATAAACTTACATCTGGATACACTGCAAGGGACCATCCAATGATTGTATTAAAGTTGTGAAAGACGCACACTGGGGTACACTGCTACGAACCGTCCAATGATGGTATTAAAAATCTGTGATAAATTTACATCGGGATAGACTTCTAGGGACAATCAAATGATAGTATAAAGGCTACACCAAACACATACATCTGGATAGACTGCTAGGGACCGTCCAATGATGGTTCTGAGACTCTCCCTCATCACCCTCTCCACCTCGAGCAGCCAGTCCTCCACGTTCCCTGTGGGGTAGAGCTTCTCCGACAGGGGAACACACTCTCCCTCTGTGGAGAACATCTTGGTGATGGCAAGGTCCTCCTCAAAGTGAAGCTACAAGGAAAAACAATGTCACAGTCAGAAACATACCAATAGAAACATTATCTTCTTTAGTCTGCAACCATTATTTTGATAGTTTTGTATGAGCTACAACACTTTTTAGCTTGATTCCCAAAAATTCAACTGTCTGGTGGTACTAATATTGTTGCTGCCTAACTCCCCAACTAATAGAGAATTGGGCGCCAAATGGCTACTTCAAGGTTTATAAAACCAGAGGAAATATCAAGGAAATAGAGAAAAAAGAAAGACACTAAATCATGTCCACAATTTACAGAATATGGTAGCGCAGTGCACACCTCTGGCTTGGTGCGAAGAGACAATTGAAAGTTCTTATACATCTTGATTTCAGCACCAAGGACAGGCCTTACAAGCAAGCCTCTTTGAACACGTAACATCTTAAGTCTTTACACTTGGACCATGATAAGAATATTGCATATCTAGCCAATGTGCCCACCTTCGCCATGTTCTCAAAGCACTTCCTGAGATGCGGCTGGACGGCCTTGGGGTCCTTGGTCTGCGACAGGATCTCCAGCAGCTCGTCGTCAGACAGGAAGTAGAACCTTGGGAAGGCGGAGCGCTTCGTCTCCAGGTACTCGCTCAGGCCCTTCTGCACCTGCTCCAGGAGCTTGTTACACTCCTTCAGGTTCTCCAGGAGACGAGCATCAGGGCACAGGGAGATCACCTGGGGGGAGGGGGTGGTAATTTTACAGTTAGATAACACCCACATTCATAATTTCACTGCCATAATACTTAATCAATACCGCCATATTAAAAAAACAATTTGACCCTTTCTCAAGATTTACAATGTATCTGAATACCTGAAGTGTACAGACATGCACCTCAGCATATACTGAATGAGATGCTGCATTCATTTGGTACATCTCTTTAAGCCACCTCAAATTGATGCCTTTTTCCTCATGTGGCGGTATTTTGAGACTAATTTGCAATTGTAATTTTCTTCTGAATGTGCCCCATATAGGGACACATTTTGAAAGAAGAAATTCAATGAACCAATGAGGCAATCTAATCGTGACAGAGAAGACAAATACACAGTATTGATGAGTTCATTTTACCAGAGATGTTCCTTTCAACATATAGCAGTCTATCATAGTTATTGCAACCCTTTCCAGTAGAGTGAATGTCAGGTGAGCAACACAGGGAGGATTCAAACTCAAAACCCAGAAGTAACGTCAAAGTTCACTGGACGTTGCCCGCTGCAACCTGTGGTTAACGTTACCTGTGGGTTGTCGTTGGCGTTCTTCATGATCTTCCTCCACATGCGGTCCATGGTCTGGAAACGCTTCCCCTCCACAGGTAGCTGGCGGTTAATGTCCTCTGAGCTGAAGATGGGCTCCAGGTACAGCCAGGACCTCTGGCACAACAGCCACTCATCCATAACATCCTGGAGGAAATGGTAAACAATGTTTGTTTGTTTGTTGTTTGTTTTAGAGGGGCTCCAGGTACAGCCAGGACCTCTGGCACAGCAGCCACTCATCCATAACATCCTGGGGAAAAACAGTTAAAAATGTTTGTTTGTTTGTTTGTTGTTTTGTTTGTTTTAGAGGGGCTCCAGGTACAGCCAGGACCTCTGGCACAACAGCCACTCATCCATAACATCCTGGGGAAAAACAGTTAAAAAAGTTTGTTTGTTTGTTTGAATGTTTTAGAGGGGCTCCAAGTACAGCCATGACCGTTGGCACAACAGCCACTCATCCATAACATCCTGGAGGAACGGTAAACAATGTTTGTTTGTTATTTTGTTATTTTGTTTGTTTTAGAGGGGCTCCAGGTACAGCCATGACTGCTGGCACAACAGCCACTCATCCAGAACATCCTGTGAGAGTGGTTACATGTAACGACGTTTGTTTGTTTGTTTGTTTTATATGTCGCAAAACAGCTTGTTTCAAAGAGCTATAAACTAATGGATATTTTTATTTGTTGGTGATACTTGGCATTGTGCAAAATTAGTGATTAAACCAATTGGCAATGCATAACTTTTTCATAATCGTTATCATCGCCACATTTCCAGTGCTTCACACTGAGGTGGGTCCTCATCACTAAATATCAACCTCTGATTCTGAAGCTTTTTGTTTACTGATAATCCATTGCCCCTTCCCCCTTCTCATCCCTAATTGGTAGAGATTGGCTGATGTTCACAGGTCTTCAAGTCCTATCTAGTGTGATAAGGTATCTTTTCAGGTGACATAATTGTACACTCCATTCTTTTGTTTATTTTGACAGCCTTCTGGCAATCAACAAGCAGGTGAAACAGGTAACAGGGGCTTAAATAAGAATTCTTGTAAAATTCTTGTAAGGCTAGAGATCAAAGTATACATGATAGTCACCCCATACGTAGCACCTTACCTTCTAGTGTAGAATTGTTGAATGAATTTTAAGAAATGTTTATGTCTAATACTTTCAGCAATTCAGCCAGGCAGGGATAAACAAGTCCACTAGCCCTATAGTCCCGGGCAAGTGAAAATGCCAATCGGGCAAGTGCATGTCCTTCCCCACTTGCCCGATCGGACAAGTTAGCTTTTCTCCATTGAGTGAGATTTTGATGTACTTGCTACTTTTCAAAGTCATGACATCAAGCATTGATTAACACGGAAAATAGAGCCAATAACAAAAATTCCATTGAAGGCCATGAATATACATAGAAAAATGTCATTTACATTTCGGGCAAGTGAAAAGTTGGTTCGGGCAAGTAAATTTTTTAAGTACTTGCCCGATAGGACAAGTCAATTTTAGAAAACTTGTCCAATCCTGAGCCAGGTAAGGCTGCAACAGTATGTGTGTGCACTTGTTGCAAATCAATCAATCATCATCAGAACAGAAAACCCAAGTTCACACCTGTGTCATTTTCAGCTTGGATTCCCAGGTGGTGATTCTCTCCTCGAAAGGCTTCTTGTACGGTGAGAAGGACATGCTCTGCGTCATCACGATGTGGTCGTCCAATAGCTGGGACGACTCATCAGAACTGCGGAGGATGTACGTACCCGTCTCTTTGTACGCGATGATCTCGAACTTGATGGGGTCCCACTCAGCCTCCATTTTGTCCAAGGCCTAGATGGATATATGGTTAGAATGAAAATGTTGATGGCGACATGAGTGTATGTCTACTTACCTACCGCATCATACATTCTTAAAGTTTGCTTGCATGTCTGGTATTATAGTGATGCAGGTTTCTTCAGAATCTCCCTTTCCTCTCTTTATCATCTCTCTAGCTCTCTTTGTTTGTAGGACCTACCTGTATCTACAAAACCTCTGTCTTCTCTGAACAATAGAACTAAGTTAATTGAGAAAACACACTGTATTTTAACAAATGTTATCAAACAACATCCAACAGCATGTAGAGAATGTGGCTAGCGGTAGCACAACATGTAAGATGGTTTGTTGGAACAACAAAAGATGCAAGGGATAATTCTCATGGGAATTTGAACTATCTGAAAACATTGTAACAGATTGAACCTCCAACACAATAGACTCTAAATCTTGTGCTTTAATTCATCAACAAAAACAAAAGAACAATTTGAATCAAAAGTATTGAAACTCAATTATTACAGAATCTGACTTAAAGATTCAAAACTGACTTAGATCAGTAACCTTGAATAAAAGCTGTAAGTCCAAATTAAAAAAAAAAAACAGCAGAACTTACAGTAATTTGATGTAGCTTTAACTGAACTGAACTGAACTGAACTGTTAGACCCAAACTGAATCCAACTGATCTGAACTTGCTAAAAAAAAACCTCCTTTTTCTAAGATTCAAAACTGTCTTAGAGTATTATAGCTACCTTGAATGAATTCAAAGCTGAACTCAAAGCTGAACATAAATAAATAAACTCAAAGCTGAACTCCAAAAACAAAACAAAAAAAAAACAGCAGAACAGCAATTTGAACTAGCTTTAACTGTTCGACCCAACTGAATCCAACTGATCTGAACTTACTAAAAAACAACAACTCCATCTCAGACTGTAGAAGCCGCCCAGCCAGTCATGGCCCACCCTGCCTGTACTCCCAGTCTACCCTACATGTGTGCTGCTGCAGCCTACATGTACGTTAGACTGACTGGTCAGGTGGGCAGTGACTGGTCAGTACAGCTTCACAGCTGGGTTCCCTAAACTGGCTGCAAACTCTTGCTGGCTTCCTGATGCTAAAATTTTCTTAGTGTTTCCAAACTTTCAGCTTCTGGACTATTGTACGGAATGTTTAGAAAAATCTGGTCATTTGACGGGGTTTGTCAAACCTGGACTGAAAGTTTCCAACTCTAAAAAACAACAACTCTGACTGCCAGCTTTTTGGACAGTTGTTATCATGAATGTTTAAAAAAATCCTTAGACATCTGTCAGGTTTTGTCAATGGCTTTATGTGATTATATCGTTACTTTATGTTATTATCTTAAACTTGTTCTCATTTGTATATAATTGTTATGTACCTTAAAAGGGCTGTTATTGCTCTTTAAGTTAAACAACATCTTGCTTTGACCTAACTTCTGGATCTTAAAATCATAATCATACTACAAAAGTAAATGAAGATGAAAAATTAAAGAAAGTGTACTACTGTTTTCAATTCATTTTCTGCTTAAAATGTTTATGTTCTTTATAAGGACAACTTGTAAAGGTGTTGATACACCTGTTTTGTCCTCCCTTCCACTTGTTTTTGCATGTGGTAAATTCAAATAAAGAAATAAAGAAGGAAAAGCTTTAATGTCAGGAAATGTGTAGGCTGTTTTTAATCTAACTTTTGTATTAGATTTTGATCAAAACAGATCATGATTCCTACACAAGTTATGTTGTATGTGATATCAACCAAGAAAGTTTTCTTGCAAATCCGTCACACAAGCAATGAGAAACTTAAGCACACAATGGGAAAAGGAGCCTCAATTTCTGGAAAGAAGTGTCAAACGAGGATAATTTTAAAGAGAGGGACAATGGAATAAGGAGAAGTTGTTCTTTATATGTTTTAAAATCACAAATTTAAAGGACAGAAATTTTCAAAAATGGGAATCATAAAGAGGAGTGGTGTAAGGACAAGCAGTTGTGTCCTTAGTGGTTTTAAAAGACCAATCTAAAGAGTGAAAATGTACAAATTTTAAGGGGATAATTTCAAAGTGAAAATATGTAAGGAAAAGCCGTTGAGTCCTTAGTGGCTTTCAAGGACCAAGTTAAAGGACAAAAGCGGATAATCTTAAGGAGAAGTGGTGTTGTAGAAAGGGACCAATTTAAAGGACAAAGTTTTTAAAAAAGCGGATAATTTTAAAGAGAAGTGGTGTTGAAGGAAAAGCTGTTGAATCCTTACTGGTTTTAAAGGACCTGGTGAACTTAAGAGATGAAGACTTAGAAATCTAAAGTGAATAATCTTAAAGAGAAGTGGTGTTGAAGAGAAGGGACCAATTTGAAGGATGAAGATTTATAATAGTGTTGAAGGAAAAGCCGTTGAGTCCTGCGGTCCAGCCTGGGAACGAGACCAACCTGCTCGATGGAGTACTCCTTCCCAGCCACCTCTGCGACTTTAGCAATGACTTCGATATGGTCCTGCAACTTCATATCAAGACACTTGCTAAAGGTCAGACTGGCTTTGGGTCGGACAGGGAAGCCCAGCTCGGAGGAGAGCTGCTCCCAGTGGCGGTTACGCATGCCGGGGTTCCGCAGGCCCTGGATGAGCGGGATGTACGGGCGGAACTCCTCGATTCCCGTACGCATCTCCGTGGCAACCAGCTGGCAGCCTGCGAGAGACGGAATTAGAAAATTATTGGATTAATCGGAAATGTTGATAAACACAACTCAACTGTCACATTTTATAGAATAAAAGTACATGTTTGAGATTTGGAAAACATCAACTGCACTTTCTGTATCTGTATCTGTATCTATATAGCCGGTATAACCGCCCTTCGGCGTAACACACCAGCTTCGCAGGCACGCGGCGCGGCAGCAGCTGGTTATATTACACTGAACGACTCATCACACCTAACTTTTGCACACCTATATGCAAGTGTTCTCTGAAACTATCCAGAGAAGACGCCCCTACTGTGCTTGGTGATAACATATTCCACTCTACAATAGTTCTGGGGAAATAGGAATTTTTGAACACATCAATCCTAGGTTGGTAACTCTGGTACTTGAAAGCATGACTGTTTCTAGTTCGTTTTTGAGCTGGTGTTAGATACTTATCAGTCGGTACGTCCACCAGTTTATTGGTCATTTTGTACATCATACAAAGTCTGGACATTTTCCTCCTGTCTTCAAGTGATGTCCACTGCAGATCTGTTTTCATTTTGGTAACACTAGCATCTCTGCTGTAGTTGTTTGTACAGAATCTGGCAGCTTGGTTCTGTACCCTTTCCAGTTTATCTTTGTCTTTCTTTGTATACTTTACAGACACAACATCCAGAATAGCACATTAACACCCAGCTGGCAGCCTGCGAGAGACGGGAGTAGGAAACGTGGATTAATGGGAAATATTGATAAACACAACTGTCACATTTTATCATGATAGAATAAAACTATGATGTTTGAGATTTGGAAAACATCAACTGTATTATACTGCGTCAGATACCCGTACGCATCTCTGTAGCAACCAGCTGGCAGCCTGCGAGAGGTGGATAAATGGGAAACATTCATTTGATATTGATGATTTGATAAACACAGCTGTCACAATATCATCATTATCTATAGAAATATCATTGTATTTTACACTCAGTCTGATACAACATCCAGTAAAGGCTGAGAAATGACATATCTGTCGCAATCTTATATGCATACAATGTATCTTTGTGCATCTTTTACAATATATTGAAGGTGAAAAAATCAATTGTGATTGCTCAGAAATAACATTCAGAGGTAGAAATGATGATTTAGATGGTGAAAAAGCTGTTGACTTGTGAACATCTTTTTCGCCTCCCTTTGAGACATCCTCCTACTAGTAGCTGCTTTTCCCATTATTCAGTTTTCTCAGATTAAAACCAATTCCAGCAACTTCAAGAAAAAGCTAAGATCAGCCCACCTGGCACATCCTTGAAGAGCTTGACACACTTGTGCATGGTCTTGTAGGAGTTGTTGACCTGTGTCTCCAGAGCCTCTGCATCGATGGTGGTCAGCGGATCGGTCATCCAGCTCTCATGCCACTTCAGCCAGTCAGACGTGGTCAGCCACAGGTTCCTGTATGGCTCGAAGTCACGCACCATCTTTGCAAGCTTTTGGTACTGTAAGAAATATCAGGAAGACAACGAAAGAAATGTTGATCACAGATGCTAAACATTAGCCACAGGTTCCTGTATGGCTCGAAGTTACGCACCATCTTCGCCAGCTTTTGGTACTGTTGGAAACAGCAGAAAGAAAAAGTTGAATACAGATGCTCAATTGGCTTTATTACAATCAAATGTATGGATAAATCTTTACTCAAACTTAAAACACATTCATATGGTTTCCAGCCCTCCCAGCCACTTGGTACATTATATAATTGAACACCACGGGGCGTTTGCTACTTTTACTAGTAACCATGGTGACAGCCGTCTGGTCCAGGTCATTGACCTTATCTATTTGGAGGAGAAGGGGAGGAAGAAGAAACCGAGCAAAACCAATATCTTCCCCTCAAGTAAACATAATGATAGCCCTTACATCAGTGACAGGCATCACGAAGAGTCATCACTCATTTTATCTACATACAAAATCATGACGATCTGTCAACAAGTCCTCGAGTCATTCTCGTCCAAAGTTTGAAAGGAAACCGGAGCCTGCAGTTAAAAAAAAATGCTGGGGGCCCAAACTCACAGCACTTACTCTCTCCCCCAAGGGCTATCTACCACTCACGACCACAGCATGTCCAGACAGACACACAAACACGCCCAAAACATAATCTTAGCCATCTGGCAAAGGTAATAATTATAGTACTTACATCAGTGACAGGCATTTCGAAGAGTCTCTCCCTGTTGGTGTAGGTAATAATAGTACTTACATCAGTGACCGGCATCTCGAAGAGTCTCTCCCTGTTGTTGTAGGTAATAATAGTACTTACATCAGTGACAGGCATCTCGAAGAGTCTCTCCCTGTTGTTGTAGGTAATAATAGTACTTACATCAGTGACAGTCATCTCGAAGAGTCTCTCCCTGTTGTTGTAGGTAATAATAGTACTTACATCAGTGACAGTCATCTCGAAGAGTCTCTCCCTGTTGTTGTAGGTAATAATAGTACTTACATCAGTGACAGGCATCTCGAAGAGTCTCTCCCTGTTGTTGTAGGTAATAATAGTACTTACATCAGTGACAGGCATCTCGAAGAGTCTCTCCCTGTTGTTGTAGGTAATAATAGTACTTACATCAGTGACAGGCATCTCGAAGAGTCTCTCCCTGTTGTTGTAGGTAATAATAGTACTTACATCAGTGACAGGCATCTCGAAGAGTCTCTCCCTGTTGTTGTAGGTAATAATAGTACTTACATCAGTGACCGGCATCTCGAAGAGTCTCTCCCTGTTGTTGTAGGTAATAATAGTACTTACATCAGTGACAGGCATCTCGAAGAGTCTCTCCCTGTTGTTGTAGGTAATAATAGTACTTACATCAGTGACAGGCATCTCGAAGAGTCTCTCCCTGTTGTTGTAGGTAATAATAGTACTTACATCAGTGACAGGCATCTCGAAGAGTCTCTCCCTGTTGTTGTAGGTCTGAGCCAGCTCCTGACTCTCCTTCAGCTGTTTGCTGATGCGCCGCACCTCGTTGGCAATCTCATGGGCCTTGCTGATGTCCGTGTGGGCAGCAAAGCCGGCAACAACCATCTGAAATGGCAGGTGAAACAGTTATAAACACCATATTACAATAAGAATATGACAAAGACAAAATGTTTGGAGAAGAAGAATAGATAGAATCAGTCTGGGCAAGAACTATAGAACTTTTAACAAGGTCCGCATTAACTCAGATTAAAAGTAAACAGAGTGGGAGGGGGGAGGTGCTCAAAATACCCACTTGCACACTTGCAAACAACCACATTTTGCTTGGCACAACTTAAATTTCAAACACAGGTAGCATAGTGGGCAACCTCAAATTTAGTAGTTGGAACACCACTTTTCCCCCCACGTCCGTGCATTAAGCTTTTGTTTTATCTTTTGATAAGATAAAACATTAAGTAGTTACATGTAACCAGAAAAAAATATCATGGATAAGTAGCTGATTTGAAGAAAAGAATAACTTGGAAGTGGGAAAACCTTAAATGTTGATAGTGCAACCTGGCTTTTGACTCACTCAAGTTGCCATGATCTGTATTTCAAGCACTCAGAATACAGAATGGGAATAGAACCAGTAACCTCTGTACTCCAGTGATACAGACCTGTAGTGTGTCCAGTCTGTCCTGGAAGTTGTTCTGGTCAGACAGCTGAATCTTGCGGAACCGGTCCTCATCCTCCTCCAGCTGCTGCAGGGTCATGTCCATCTGGTCCACGATCTTGTGCGGCCAGCCGATCGCTGTCCACCTGAAAATATTCGCACAGTGTTACAAATGTTGTAGTTTGAATCTACTCTCTGTCGACTTGATATCCCTAAATACACTGGGTTTAAAAACAACGGATATGCTTGATTAGGTTACCTGCAAACATTGGAAAAATTTCAGAAAATGTTTTTGGTTTCTAACGCCTGTCACAAAGCAAGAAAATTGATTAATAGATTAAAAGTCTACAAGGTGTAAACAACTTTTTCCGCAGTAATATGCCCAGACCAAGTTTACTAAGTTTAGTGATAGATATGCAATTTCATGTATCAGTGGATGTTTGTAGGTCCACGAGCCCTATCCAATATAATAAGGTAAATTCTAAGTTGAAAATGCGAACACACAAGTCTGTGGCAACTTTTGAATGTGACAACAAAAGCGATCAAAGCCTTGTAGACTGAGTGATGGGCTTATTATATATAGTGCACAAACCGTAACTGTTGAATATTCTTTAGAAATGTTACGTCTATCTGGTAGTACTTACTTGGCATTGAAGTCATCCTGCGACAAGTTGTAGTAGAACTCTTCAATCAGCTCATAGTCTGTCATGGCCTTGTTAATTGCCTCCTGAGGATGGGAAAATGAGACAAACACATGGATACTGACTTCTTTTCACTAAATATCTAGTAGATTTATTCCAGAGGCTGTTATCACATCAAGATGAATGTTGTTAATTTAATTAACGTTGGTTGCAAACTTTCGAACAATCAATGGAAATTCACCAAAGTCTATTTTGATTAATTTTCCTTTGTTTTTAGAGAACAAAACTTTTTTTTCTTCTATCATCATTTACAATCCTCCAGTCTGCATTCCTGTGTCAACTTTCTAGTCAAGATTTTCTCTCTGTTTCTTTTCAACCATTTTTGCCCCTTACTTCTCACTTTTCTATCATCTTTTCTGTGTGTCATGCTCTGGGTGTTGCACCTTGGTGGGCTAGGGTATTCCCCCAGAAGACACAGTATCGTGCATGTATACACATCTGGCAGCTTAGGGGTTAACCTTGCTCTAAACAAACCTCATGTGTCTTGAGTGCCTCAGGAATTGTCTTCATCCACTCCCTCTGTTCTGCCAGCTCCTCAATAGAGTTGGGCTTGTCATACAGCTTCCTGGAGATGCCTTTGAAGGCTTCACAGGCCTGGAAGAAGAAAACAATGAAGACATAACAGTTACTATTTTTCAATTCATCTACTCATTGGAATCATTTCAGTTAAACATCCAAGGTTACAGGACAGCTAAATCCTAAGAATGATTGTATCTTTTGGGTACAAAAAAGGCAGTCCCATTATAAGCCTTTTTGAGGCAGTATTGGGACAGTGGGTCACTGTTAACAACTGTGTCTAGGGCACAATATCAGCAGGCAAAGCCCATCCCTCTCCTTCTACAGTCTTATACCTCCCCAACCAAATGAGGGAAGATGTGTTAAGTGTCTTTCCAAAGGACGCATCATCTAGTAAGGAATACCAAGAGTAGAACCCAGGACCTTTCAATTTTGTATCCACTACCATAGCCACTTGCCCATTCAATGCCATACAATTGTTTCCATGCAGGGATCAACCTAAATTCTTCACAGCTCTGTAAAGCTACTGAAGGGACTGAAAATTAATATAGCAATACAATTATATTCATCCATTTACAAAATGATCTTTTATATCAAATTTTATTTTTCTTTCATTTATCTGTCTTTACCTCATTTGCCTGGACAGCTAACTTCTTGGCCAGCAGTTCCAACACGGCACTGGCGAGAGCCTTCCTCTTTTTGGCCAGATTCTGTCGGACGCTGTCCGTGCTCAGCCAGAACGGACCAATCACCACGCTGGACGGGATGGTGTTCTCGATCTTCTCCTTTTCCCGCAGGTGCAGGTCCACCTCAGCCTTCACCTGCGCAGCTGTGTTCTCCTGGGAGTCAAACTCCCTATAGATGGTAAAAAATTAATCAAATGAATGACGTTTTTCATAGGATTAGCAAAAGCATGTTCTAAAAATTGTTCTAAAAATATCAACAAAGTCTGCTTAATATTATTGTTTCATAAATCTAATGAATCAATGCATTTGAAATGAAAGCTGTCAATTTCTGTGAGTTGTCAGTTCTGTGATAAAACAAAACAAATGCGTCACACAATGATCATAGTTTTACCATTGATAACATATTATATATGATATTTTCTGAGTTGAAATTCTTTTCTAGACTGTGCTTGATACAATGTCCAGACCTGCTTTGTTTGTCTCTCAAGGGCCTTCAACTTTGACATATTACCCACAACACATCCCACTGTGCATGCGCAATTCAAACTGGGAAACAGCTTATTTCAATTTGGTAGAACTTACTTGATGTAGGCGTTGATGTCCAAGGCGTTGAGTTCCAGGTACTGCTCGTACTGCTGTGCGTATGCCTTCATCGGGATGAAAGCCTTCCTGATTGCTCTCCGCAGAGTTTCTCTCAACTCCTCCACAAATGGCTCATGCTGGCCGACTGACTCTAGCAGAGGCGTTCCGGACCAGAACATATCCTCCAGAACATACTGTAAAAAACAGAACATTTCAAATTATTTTTCAGAAAATTTTATCTTACTATTATATATATATAAAAGAAGCTTTTTACTTTGGATCCAAGGTCTATGTTTGCATCTGTAGATCTATCTATTTCCTTTTCATTATCAATTTGTTCATTTGAATAATAAAGTTAAATTTATAACATAATGCAAGAAAAGAAAACCTGAGTGTGTATCCTTTTGTGTGTATCCTTTATCTAGATTTATTACTGTATCAGAACAGCAGGGGGATACCTTCTAAACATAAGATGGAGACCATGTACAATAAGTATAAGCTGTAGTGACCTTCAACTTAAACCAAGCAAAATTGCAGCATGACTGAAAAAAGTTTGCTGTAATCCTAAATGACAATTAGCCATTAAAGTACAACATTTTATCTACATTTATTTAGCACATCTAAACCCTCACAAGACAAGGAACAGATGATAATGAGTGATGGTGAGTGAGTGAGTGAGTGATTTTCAGCTCTAAATCTGTCCTTGTAGACTTTTTATTTATAACAAGGTTGGACCAATATGTTCTTGATTACATACCTTCTCCAGTTGTGGCACAGCAGCTGTAGCAGAGATGCCCTTGTCGAACAGCCCCACCATGGAGGTGTCAAAACTGTTCAGCGGTGTGCTGAAATGGACGCCCTGGTTGTCCAGGACCAGGTCAACTAGGAACAGCGCATTCTTCTTGGGCCTGTAACACAAATAAAATTGTGTTATACTTATCGCTCTCCAATTATAATGTCTTTGACATAACGTTAGCAGTCCAAATCATTTAAAAAAGGAAATATTGCCCAAAAAAATTAACAATTCTAGATGGAAGTGATGCCTAATCAAAACTGCCGATTGTTTTATCATACAACTACTAAAATTGTGCAATTTCAAATTGTAACGAGGGGTCCCATTTGGGAACATATCCTTGCCACTTTTTGTCACAACGGCCAAGAAGAAACAGTTTTAGAGAATGCATCCTTGTTCTAGTAATCATGCCACGACAAGACAAAGAGAAAGATCTTTTTTCCCTGAAGATGGCAGCAGAGAAGCTGCCAAAACTATTGGTAGAGAAAAGGTTCCATACTTTACAATTCAAATTGTTACTTGTTTGACATCCACACAAGGAAAGGTTCTTAAACTTTTAAGAGCTTCAGACTTACTCAAGATGGCGGCAGAGAAGCTGTCAAAACCATTGGTAGAGAAAACGTAACCGTTGCATACCAACAATTCAAATTGTTACTTGATGACATCCACACAAGGAAATGTTCTTAAACTTTTGAGAGCTTCAGACTTACTCAAGATGGTGGCAGAGAAGCTGCCAAAACCGTTTGTAGAGAAAAAGTAACCGTTGCATCAACCTACAATTCAAATTGTTACTTGTTTGACATCCACACAAAAAGGCTCTTATCAATAAACTTTTAACCCTTAAACTGCCAGAGTTTCAGCCCTATAAAATGCTATTGGTGCCAGGGCTGGCCGCTGACCTCCAAAAAGAAACCCCCGAACAAGGCCGACGTCCCTAGCTTTCGGGGTCGTGCGCTACACACACGCAAAGCTGCTACTTTGGGGAAATACACTATCCCGGATATAATCCGGGTGCAGGACACAAGGCATGTATATGTGTGCCGGATATATCCGGGCTTGACAGTTTGAGGGTTAAGAGCCTCAGACTTACTTGAACTTGGAGACGATGAGGTCGTTGCCCCAGGCGAAGTCTTCCTGCAGTTCCAGGACAGAGTGACAGGCGTCGAGTGTCATCTGTACGAAGGCCACTAGGGAATCCTGCACCAGGTATCTCAGGGAGTCCTGAGCACAAAACAGGGACATTATGTTAACTGTTGACTCTGTGTGTGTGTGTGTGTGTGTGTGTGTGTGTGTGTGTGTGTGTGTGTGTGTGTGCACCAAGTGTCAGGTGTCATCTGTACGAAGGCCACTAGGGAATCCTGCACCAGGTATCTCAGGGAGTCCTGCGCACAAAACAGGGTCAGCATGTCAGCTGTTGTGCATACACTGTGTTGTGATGCACTTATGTCATACCCAACCAAGGAAACACATCCAGAAATTGGTGTCCTCAAACAAACAGAAAAGATAACAGCCATTCTGATGTCCGAATCCAATACATGAATTTATCAATAACGGCACACTCAAAATGCATTCAAATGGTTCTAAGGAAGTCTGTACGATAACAGTAGAACCCCATGTAATAACCCAAGTTATCACAGTCCAAAACACCAGTATCAAATGCTATTGGAACCCAAGTATGACAATGAAATTAATATAGGCATGTGGTTAGAGAGTGAGGTGGTAGTGATTCAGTACCATGGCCAGGACTGCTTTTTTGAAACTGTAGCTGACTTTCTTTCAGAATACAAGTAAAAAGCATGATTGTAAAATGTCCTCTAGTGTGTGCGCATGTGTTTGCGTGTATGTGTGTTTTCCCCAAGTCTGCACCTGCATGGAGAACTTGACCATGTCCATGAATCGCTTGAGTTTTGAGATCTGGTACACCGCCCAGTTAGTCTCGTGCATGTTGTGTGTGTGTGTGTGTGTGTGTGTGTGAATGCTGTGTGTGTAAGGTTTTACCTGCATGGAGAACTTGACCATGTCCATGAATCGCTTGAGTTTTGAGATCTGGTACACAGCCCAGTTAGTCTCGTGCATGTTGTGTGTGTGTGTGTGTGTGTGTGTGTGAATGCTGTGTGTGTAAGGTTTTACCTGCATGGAGAACTTGACCATGTCCATGAATCGCTTGAGTTTTGAGATCTGGTACACAGCCCAGTCTGTCTTGTGCATGTTGTGTTTGTGTGTGTGTGTGTGTGTGTGTGTGAATTTTGTATGTATTTGTGTATATATGTCCATAGAAGTAGAAGTAGAGTTTTACCTGCATGGAGAACTTGACCATGTCCATGAATCGCTTGAGTTTTGAGATCTGGTACACGGCCCAGTTAGTCTCGTGCATGTTGAACCAGCCCTTCCCCACGTCACGCAGGCTGGTGCGGATAGCGGCGCGCAGAGTGGAGATCCAGATATCCTTCAGGAACAGTTGGACCTGCAGAAAATGTAAACCATTTCTATCAGATAGTCGATCCATTTTTAAACTTCTCCTTGCTACCTAACCCTGAAACCGTGCTGGCTGTTTCAGTGACTGACTGTCTGTTTTTCCCACCGGTTATGACTGTCTTTTAAAAAGTGGATAAATTTAATGTTTTTAAAGTCTCCACAATCTCAAAAACTTGGTAAGATTCTGAGATTAAATGTTTCCAGTGACATCCATCACTCTTCTTTAAGTCAGCATCACTAGAAAGAACTATTATCAATAGTACTAAAACACTGTTATGTTAAATGTTAAATGTAGTTCCTGATCCCTATTCTTTTGAATGAGTATAACAAACAGTGGACCTTAAAATCTTGTATGAAGGACTACGACTAACACTTTATAGTGACTGTTCAGATTTGAACTCTGGAAATAAACAAAGACTATGACTATCCCTTTTACTGTAGCTATTGAGATTTGAACTCGAGACTTTTACAAAGAGTCGGGGTATATCACCCCGTAAGGGGCGGTATAACCCCGCCGTGTGTAAACACGTGCGAACATGTGTGTATGGCAGCTTTGAAGAGGTGACCTTTGACACCTGTTTCGCCATACCCTCAATTGTCATGGTATATGGAGAATCCTAATAAATGAATAAATAAAGAAGTTTCCCCCACCCACCTGTGAGCTGGCCTGTCCCTGGGTCTGCTCGAACTCCTCCAGCCTCATGCACTTGGGCATGGGGATGTGGAACAGGGACATGCCTGACACCTTGTTACACTCCGTACGCACCTGGAAATAACATGGACATCAATCTAAATTTCCTACCTTTTCCCAACAACACAGTATCAATATCTATATAACAACGCACCAGCTTTGGACACACACGGTGTGGCAGCAGCTGGCTATATTACACTAGACAACCTGTCACAACCTTCGTTGTGAATCTAGCTGACACACTGGACACCTTGTTACACTCCATATGCACCTGGGATGGAAACAAGAGGACAATTCATTCTGAAACATTCTCCCTTTTCCCACCACTAACACCGTATCAGGGACATCCCTGACACCTTGTTACACTCCGTACGCACCTGGGAATAACATGGGTATATTTCGTCAAGAGGAGCATTCATTCCAACAAATTCTGTCTTTTACCAAATACTACCAGTACTAGTATCAAATCTGTATATTAGCCAGTATATATAACCACCCTTCAGCATAACACACCTGGTCCAGCTTTGCAGACGCACAACAGTAGCTGAATATATTACATTGAAATATCTGTCATACCTAACCTTTGCACATCTACATGTAGCTGAAAGCATTTTCAAAAGAAATATTATAATCAAGTATATCCCTACTGCTCTGTAATTTTCTTTATCAAAACTGTTCGCTTCAATCTGATGGTACTGTGGGTAAACCTGAACAATCAGACAACTTATAGTTATCAGCTGGCTAAAGCTGACTTTGGTAGGTACCTGTACATGTATCTGTTAACTGTATCTATATAGCCTGTATAACCGCCCTTCAGCATAACAAACCAGATTATAGACATATGCACGCCATCCAATTCAAGTTAGATGAACTATGAATCTAAATCCAGCAAAATGACTCTGGCTGTCTCATCATTGACAAATGTACCATGTTGTTCCTACCTTCATCATAGCCAGGATGCTCTCCTCTCTGGTCAGGAGAGTGTTGAACTCAAAACTGTCCTTCTGTTCCTTGAAAGGGTAGCTTGGAACATCTGAATAGGATCCTATGGGGGGGGGGGGAATTCAGTTAATTATCAATATTTTTAGGCCTTATTCCTAAACCTTATAAGACAGAATGTTGTAAATTAGTTACACTAAATGATCATTGCAACCAAATAATACAAGCTATAAGCTAAAACAGGCTTAATCACATAAGTCTAGGCAAGTTTGAAAACTGAATATAAAATACTAGTACCCAAATAAGAGGAGGCCTACATTTGTATGTAGTAGAAAAGACTGGAAACCATCATACAAAACTATTTCAATAAAACCCTAATTGCTAAATTTTGCTGAATATCCAGCCATTACAATTATCACCAAATGAATGAAGCAATAAACAGATGGATTTGAAGGTATAAAGCATAAAAAGTTCTGATAGGATGGCCCACAAACACATTTTTAAACTTTGAATTGCCAAGGACAAATAAAAGGTGATCTCCGTGGTACTGAAACGTTGTTTGTTTGTTTGTTTGTTTGTGCAGTAGTCAACATCTTACAGAAATGGCCACGAATGTGGATAAAACCATAAATAAGCTTTTTTAGCATTTATGTTCTATCATTTTGTATTCTGCTTGTAAATGGTTCTTAAAGACATTAAATTGCGTGAGGAATGTAGGTAACATCAACAAAGAAGAAAAGGAAGTCGTACCTTTCTCTGGGACCACCTCTGCCACCTTCTCGGGCACTGTGACGTACGCAAACGTGGCTGGGTTCTGTTCCACGACCTTGTCGAACACCATGCGGTTCATGGAGCGCGCAAAGTCGATGTTCACTTCCTTTCGCAACCGCTCGATGTAGTTGTCCAAGCTAGAGAAAAAGAAATGTTAATGAAATATTACTTCTTTTTCCAAAGAAAATTGCTGTAACATTTAAACCTCCCCATTAGGATTCTTAATGCTATTGGTGTTAATGGGAAAAATTATCTCAGAGACCACAAATGAAATTGTTTCTTTTGCTTGCACATTTAGGCTCAAAAGGTTGGAGGACCAGAACTAGCTGGCGAGGTTATAATCGAGCAGCTCAAAAGCCCCACTGTGCAGAATTTATCTTAACTGCAGTAGAAAACATACCCCAACACATCACAGTTGTTTAGAGTCAATAATTCTTACTACTTATAATGTATATGCACAGTCAATCAAAACCTACAATCAGTTTTGAATAAATTTGTTTTGATTGTGCATAAGTCATAAGAATATTTTTCACCACACAATATAATCAGACAAGTAACGCTAGTTCACCTTTATCCGCGGGCTAACCTAAATCCGTTGTGTTTCAAAACAGTGCATTTAAGCATATCAAGTCGACGGGCTGCAATGTACCGAAAATGTTGCAATTTTAAACCAACGTCCGTTGATGTGATATCCCCAAATACAACGATTTTAGAAGCAACGGATATAGGTTACCCAGCGGATAAAGGTGAACTAGCGTTAATTTGCTGGAGTATAAAGACGTGTTGTGAGACAAGAGAAAATTACCCTTACTTCTTATCTTTAAGGAAAGGCGTGTCCCTGGCCCACTTCAACATCTTCTGGAATGACGCTGGCTCCACCTCCCCCATGCCGTCCATCGGCATGCAGTCCACGTACAGGTTGTAGCGAATCAGGGACTCCGTCAGCTTTCGCGCCCTCACGGCGTCAGCGACTCTTCTAGAGAAGACTGCGGGGTCTTCGGCACAGAACATGAGCCGGACTCTGGGGATCCAGTACTGGTTACTCATGAAGATTCTCGTCTGGGGACCTGGGGGACAAATAAAACATTGCACATCAAGGTTTGCTGTGGTCTTAGTGGAAAAGCAATAGGGTAAGAGATTCAAATTAAATGCCACTCTCTTCTGTCCTAACAGAACCACATGCTGTACTGATGACAATGTACTCATGAAGATTCTTGTCTGGGGACCTGGGGGACAAATAGGATGTTGTACATCAAGGTTTGCTGTGCTCTTAGTGACAAGTAGTATGGTCAGAGGTTCAAATGCCACTCTCTTCTGTCCAAACTGAAGCACTATGCTTTAGACAAAAAGCGTTTTTTTTCCGCTACTAAGTAGTTAGCCTTTGTAGGAATGCACCCTACTCTTCTTGATAAGTGTGTTAGGTTCTTTCCAGCATGTCCACCAAAAGTCTAGTACATTCTGAGTCAGAAATAAAACATTATTCAAACTTTTTTCAACCAACTTGCAAACTATGAAATTGTAATAAATATTTGTCAACTCATTCAAGGTGACTGTTTCAAATAAACACATCAGCTGCAGTTAGTGTGCTCACTGCAACTTGGTGCAAACTTTCTGACATTTTTTTCACGATTAAAAAAG
Source organism: Branchiostoma floridae (assembly GCF_000003815.2). Classification (NCBI taxonomy): domain Eukaryota; kingdom Metazoa; phylum Chordata; class Leptocardii; order Amphioxiformes; family Branchiostomatidae; genus Branchiostoma; species Branchiostoma floridae. Next base: position 2,317,441 of record NC_049997.1, on the reverse strand, counting down.
ATCCCACTTGAAATCATCAGAATTCAATCCGGCATCCGGTCGGTAACTAACTTTAGCTTGTTAGCTTACCATTTCTTGTGTAGACACTGTCATCAGGGAGCGGTTTGTTGGCCAGTTTGCCGTGCTTGTCTAGTTTTTGCACCAGGTACAGCTGTGTGTCAGGGTTATACTCCAGCACCCCCACCTCGCACCAGTGGTAGAAGATGTTGGGGTCCTTTGGGTCCTCTGCAAGTGCAAACATTTCTCATCAAAACACTTTATTTGTTGAACTCTGAAAGATGATTTTTCTATCAGGGACCACAAAGAAATAACTTCCACAGTTACAGCAGAAATATGTCTCATACTCTGACTAGAAGACCTCAAATTAAAAGAAAGTTGCAGTTACTATTAGATAGAACAATGAATCTTACCATACCTCTATTGGATACAAAGGTTGTTGGTAAAGTCAAGATCCTCAAGGGAATTCTAGTTGTAACCTACATGGCTAAGTCTTAAATTTACCACATTTTAGCAAAGTGTTTTAATCAATACTTGTAACAATGCAGAAAAGAACATAGTAAAAAGCAGTAACAATATGTTCTTAATTCAGCTTTAAGACATTTAAAACATCCATGGCATGAAAGATATAAAGAAAAATGATTGCATGGATCAAATTAACCTAGTACATATCGTAAAGAGAGGTAAGCATTACAATCTCTGGAATGTATCATTTTTTTTTAGATTCTGCTTACTTCTGTCCAGGCTGTCTACAGTAGGTAAGAGCGCCCTGCCCGGTACGGGTTTCTGTACACCATTCTCCAGCCCCATCCTGATCCACTCCTCTGGCGTACGACAGTCGTACTCTGTGTTATCGAAGATATCCAGTGGGAGGTACGCGGGGAATGGCGCTGGGTCTTTGTCACATGCATTCAGTTGTACTCTGAAGAAAGCAAACATTGTACAGTCAAAATGTATGCTATAAGAATTTAGAACATTTTAAAACACCTCAAAAGTAATTCTTTCAGTATCTGTCTAATATACCATTCTGTTTTTTTCAATTGGTAAAAGACTTTTTAGCAGCTTATAAAACAACTTCTTCAACTGTCATTTGCAATATAAAAAGATTGCATTACAACATGCAAGGAAGAGAGACAGAAATTGAAACAAAATTTTGATAAACTTCATTTTATTGTCCATTAGGAACTTACGGTAGCAACTTTTTTTATCATTTTTGTTTTTTTCACTGCTAACAATGCATTTTTTTATAGTTTTATCACAATATAAGATAAACTACATGTATGTGAGCAAAATGTATGGAATTACATCATGATTAGAAAGTACTGTACCTGTGCTCCTTGGAGACATGTTTCGGCATGAGTCTTGTGACATCAATGCCTTCATTTGTCAGCAGGTCGTTCAGGTCTTGTTTAGAATAATGTCTCTTTTGTCTAGAAAACAAACAAACAAACAGCAATTGAAAGCCATGCAACATCAGACTTATCACAATAGATTACGTTAACCAATGTTTTTACATGGCATAAATTTGGATGATAGTGCAATCTAATAAGATGTTGGAGTTGTAAATAAAAACAATGACAACAAAAATGGTGAAGAAAATATTAAAAGAGCATTAAATACGAGAGTAAAAAAATTGAAAACTTTAAGTTGCAAGTGCCATTCACAGCAGGTTTATCAAGAAATGAGTTAAAATTTGCCACAAAAGTAAAGTCTCGAGATCAAAATATCTCATTAGGTCAGTATGACTATGAGCAATGAATGTTACATACAACAACAAACCATGTCTTCTTACCTTTCCATCTCTATCTTCCTGGGCGTCTTCCCAGGCTCTACATAGTACGGCAGCTGCACCTTGGGCGCGAAAGCTTTCTCCGGGAAGTCTGACTTGGTCAGGATCTCTGTGGTCGGGCCGTAAACCTGCTTCTCAAGCAGAGGTTTCATGTCCTTGGGCGTCTGGAACGTGGTGACTGGAAAATACGAGGGATTCTTGATAGTTGCAAAAGTTTAAACATTACTAACTGTGAGAAGCACTGGCTAGGGTATATCCCTTATTTTGTTGGGAGATTAAAAGCATAGATGAAATTATTCCAACCTTGTTTGAATGACCTTTTAAGATCTTGTGTTGTATATTCCCATAAAAATAATGCCTTAAAAAGTATAATCGGCATGTACACAATTACTGAAAATATTCCTTTCTTCTTAAAATGTGAAACAAATATTGTTCATTCCTATTGTTTATTTACTTTATAAAAAAAATTATAGTCAGTTCTGAGGTGATTATATGTAGTCATATATTTCAATCTACATAATGTTGAGTAATTTGGGGTTTAACTATAGGCTTTGACACTATGTGTACTATCAATGCACAGACCAAAGACATATCTTATTACTGTAACACAATAAGACCCTTACAAATTGTACAGCCTTGTTGGCAATGTCCACCGATCAAAATAGACTCACGAACAAAGGGCAACGTATACTGTTACAACATGGCGCTGTGGTATTAGGTTTCCACTGACTACGCAGCACTTTTTCGTGCCTCCGATTTTTTTTTACAAATTGCTGCAAGTTTGACACATTTACTTTTAAACTAATTCTTCTCACTTGTTTATAAACTTTGAAATTTGAACAGCCACCTGCTTAACAATAAACAATTACAAAAATCACTGAAAATGTCCTGTCTTATGTACTCTTACCAATTAGTGTGCTTTAAAGTAAGTTAAGTTACCTTTTGGAGTGTGTTTTTCCTTCCCAATATTCCATAGTGTGTCCTGCTGTGTTTGTGGCCCACTTAAAACATTCTGGAAACATTGCAGAAAAATTGATTGCCATAATAATATATAATTCATACTGGCATTACAGCACTTCAATTGAAAGCTACAAATTTTAAACATGTTACTTAGTTTATTTTCTTAAAGCACAGCATCTACACCTATGAGAGAATCGTTATTATAGCAATGTATCTTAAAATGTCTTTTATGATTGAACTTCAAATATGATATGGAACCACACTTAACTTAAACATTACTACATCAATTTTTACAACTTGTAATACAAGTACTTGGCCATGAAGCACAACAAATCCAGTCTTGTTAAATGGGCACAATTAATTGTTATTATGGAATACAAATATACAGTGAATCCCATACAAGTGAACCCCTCCTACATAAGAACCAGCTGGCCAATATCATCAATTTCTTATAATTTTCCTATTGACAAGCCTCAAGCGCTAAGAGTAAGAAGCTTGTTTATAGCGACCACCTACCCACATAGGCCATGGTCTTCTTGGGCCATTTGGACAGTGCATGTAGTGCAGTAAATACCAAGTATGACATACATTTATTGATTACACATTCAATCAATTCATAACAAATCATAACAGATGTTACTCACCCCCAGATTTCTCTCAGCCTGATGCGGGAGGATATCGGAGTAGAATCCTCTCTGTTGTATCTGCGGGTATCTGTGCGGCCCCTGGCTGGACCGACCGCGTAATCTCGCACTGGTGGCGGAGAACTGTCGTCCCTGCGACGTTTGCGGCGTCTTTGGCGTAAAACTCATCTTGACCTAATCTGGGAACATACAAAAGAGTGCTTGTTGTGAGAAATAAGGTTGAGTAAAGTAAAGGGTTGATTAGATTTGACTTCATAAAAGCTTGTAAGATAAATATATGAAAAGGTCTGTTTGATCCACGGCCACTCAGTGTTAATATTATATCACGAAAAACTCAAAACAGCATAAAGAAAAATAGTTTTAGGTATGAGCTACGAAGGATCAGAGCTCTATCTTCCACAATGTGTCAATGTCATAACTTTGATGTTATCAATGCCTTATACAGTTGTTTTGGTCAACTTTTGCCATTTCCCAAAAAAAAACATTCAATCTGTCACTTAATTTATCGTACATTCGCAATCACTTTGGACTTTCAACACTTATCTTTAGATTTAGAACCAGTAAAGTGAGACTTAAAAAAATCATTATAACATTTATATTTGAAATATATCCTTGGCTAGTATATCCGAAGGTCTACAACGCAATAACAATAATTTATTTCCCCTCTCGTGACTGTGATGACAGTACTGGTCAGACTTGTGGCTTATCAATAAATGATTATCTATGGTTCGACATTGTAGTCGTGAAGGCATCTAGACAGGCCTCAGCCAGAGTAATGATATTTACTGACCAAAACAATTAAATGATTCACTTCAGAGCTCTTCGACTGAAACACGAAGGAAAGTGTCACGATGAAATTAACTTTCCTTTCGCACGCGACTGTTTTGAATAGGAATATAGGAACAAAACACAATCCAACGTTGGATATTTTCCTCATTGGTGACTATTTTACTAAATGTTATATCAAAAATCCAATACAGACCTGCAGGGTGAGTGTAATTATTGAAAGATCAACTCAAATAAGTTTTCATGTTGTTGTTACGCCCCCCTCCCACACCGTGATTTTGTTTTGACACGGCTAAAAAAGCACCGAAAACAACAATTTGAACGTAACAAACACCTTAACGACATAAAAACGTACTTTCTTACTTACCAAAAAATGGATCTGAGCTGAAATAAAGTTAAATCGGCGCACGGAACATCAGTAAACGTGCGTGAGAAGTTTGGAAACTTCAACTTGTGTTCCGCTCTTACGCCATTAGCGAAAATCCAAGATGGTGGATAGCAACGCTTGGTTGTTAGGGACGTGATTTCATAAACATATCCCGGCATGCATCAGCCCGCGAAATTTTAAACGCCATCGCTTTGTGGCATGGTCAGACATTCACGTTTCAAAATCACCAGATTATGGCGATTATAACAACTACAGAGCAAAAATCAGCAAAGCACATTTGATATTCATCTGGGAGAACAAAACAAGTTTCAAAGTGTATGTAACTCCTGAAAGCGCCGTCTAGCAATCATTGAAAATATGCCACAAAGGCCCAGTGAACTAGCCTGGAGTCCAGCCTTGTTAGCTTTGTTCCGCTCCCGAAGGTCGCTACTCGTAGATCGGCTCCGTGGATCGGTGGTCTAATTGTAGAAATTGAACAAATATAGAGCCAGTAGTACGCTAGGGGAGTCGGTCGGTCAGTAAAACACACTGTGGATCAGGTTTTTACTGGCCGGCCGACTCCCCTAGCGTTCTATTGACTCTATATTTGTCCAATTTCTACAATTAGACCACCTATCCGCGGAGCCTGGTAGAGTAGATATCATGTGTTCCAAGCAAGTTATGTTTTCAGTTGTGCCATTGCAAACTGCACTAAGCTACACCCCACACGACACACTTTCTAGCATACAGCAATCGTGCATAGGAATATAAACAGCCAATCATGAACGCCTTGTGCCTAATTACATCACGTTATATTCAAATTTCCCGCTGTGATGACGTCGGGTTCAGGTGATGACCAGGTGTTGCATTTTTGCTGTATGAGACTATGGTCAGCGTGTGCCTCGTGCGAAGTCACGGAGAAAGGTTCTCTACTTCTGTCATTCAAAAGTTGAAGTTTTCCTACACTTTCGCGGGAAGTTTTCCACAAAAATTGTTGTAAAATATTTCTGGAATACCATGGGCGAGAATGGCCGGACAATGTTTGGTGAGCGACTTGGAAGGGAGGTCGGATGTCTTCGGATTCAAAAGTGCGACGAACCACAGGTAAGCTTTCATCTTAGTATAAAAGAGAAAAATGCCGCATTGAATTTCGTCTTTTCTATACAGAGTGGTCGCTAAACTGTTTTTACTCCTCCACATGTCGTATAACAAGAATATATTCCCTTAATTTACACCACTGAGAAATCGAATAGAAAATATCTAGCTATAGGGCGCGTGTGTCTTGAGAACATAACAAACGACATTTCGCAAATAGGAAACGGGTAAAAATAAGGACGAGAAAAGTAATGAAAACTTTACGGCAGAAAATTCAGGCTGAGGGGTTGAGACTTATTTGTCAACAAGTACGTGGCCACACATTCAACAGAAACATTACATTTTCGTTAACGTTTCATGTATTTTCCTTTGTTTTGCTGTAACGTTATAGCCGGGCACAGCGCATTCAGTCTCCTTCAACAAACAGCGGAGACGAATTTCAATGCCAGCACTACAATTTCAGTCTGAACAGGTAAGAACAATTTTCATTGCGTACTTTTTTTACCGACTCTTACAACTGTTTAGAAACCGTTGTCGTCTTGTGTGACGGCAAAACGTCACATAACCACATTTTGATTTGTAGTTAACATACATAGAAATGTTTTACTAAGCGGAGTGCAAGGATTGCGCACGTGGTTCTCTTTTCATGTCATTTGCATAATTGTGTAGCAAGTTTGACTGATTCCTCAGGTATGCATATCATTGTCAATGTAGATTTCATTTCTTGGATGTTGCCATGGCAACGAACATCGGCCGCCTTATAATTGTTGTTCCAGCTAAGCACATTGTCTTTGTGTTTTATCAAATAGGCTATTCAGGCTTTTCATTGACGTCATACTAACTATAATTTGAATCCTGCTCCGACCATGTTGGCGGGTAATTGAATTTAACAGTAGCATCCTCGTGTGTTTTACAGACGTACGCTGTAATCCAACATGGCGCAGATGCCGTCAAATGAAAAGCCTGCAGTATTCATCGTCTGAAACATTGAAATATTCTTTTCTCTTGCCGTTCCTTGTCTAAGGCTATGATACTTAAGAATTGATATTTCATACTAGATGTTTCAGTGGTAGAATTTTTGCTGTCTGAAAACATTTGGGGATTCTGATGCATTTTTTTTAATTACATGCTTTTACCGAACATCTGTATCTGCTAAAAACGCGACGCTTGTTCGTGCAATTACAAACGTACTACTATTGATAATTGTAGTGTTGACTTGCGTTCAAAATTATAACACCATTCACATCAATGACCCTGCATTGAAACATACGTATGTCGGTACAAAATGCAAAGTTTAATCAATCATTTTCTTAGTTTAGTTCATAAATCTGAGCCGTGTTTCTTTTCTTCCTGTCAGGGCCCGCAACACCACCTGTTGGTGTTGATGGTAGGCTGTCTGATGAGCTCTACACTGGTGCAAGACATCGCTAGCTAGTCTCCAAGCAGATGTAAGAAACGGCTAAGTCTGAATTTACGTCTGTTTCTGTAAAATGTAGTACAACGCCTTTCAAGTACAGTGTATTGTATTTTTTAACGATTCACCTAAAAAATGAATAGAAAGATCTGCTTGAGATTAGCACAACAGGTAAGTGGGGTTTAATCGATTTGTATTATGCAAGTATGATTGTCTTTCATGTCGAGAAGATTCTAAACATCGGACGCCATCTCTGGAAGCTTGTAT